>NC_143588.1:108443277-108748268 GCF_048544385.1 Mastigoproctus giganteus
GAAAAAATACCTGTGACAAAGTGGATTTCAGGAAGCAAGCAACAGGACACCCACACAAATTAAGCAACATGGGTGCAACATGAGCCTGGGAATGCCATAATCGTAATCAGCCAATCACAAAGCTAAGTCACTTTTATAAATTTTTCCCCCACACCCCATTTTTGTGGGGTTTCCACCCCCCACACCCCTGGAATTATTATTCGGCCGAGAACAATGACAATAAACAGTTTCCTTTTTTAAATTTTTCCTAAACACCAATCAGCCATTCCAAACAGACCAATCACAAGAAAGGAACTAACCACGTGCACACTAACCAGTTTCCAGCGACAGGAAGTAGATGACACCCGAGCAAAATGCTGCCATGTGTTCAGGACATCACGTGACATGGGCGGAGTCAGCACCCGTCAATCACGGCCGTATCTCCAGCAGTCTGCAAGGGGTACTAGTCTCTGAATTTGAACTTCGATTTTTTTTTAAATATAAAATACTAAAACTATACGCGGTCCCATTGACATTCCGACCGGTTCCAGAGCCGAACTTACGCCTTATAGATTCGTCGTCATGTTCTGGCACCGGTCTACTACCTGAGCAACGCTAACGTCGTGTCTTCTCCTAGGGGTTATAATGTAATGTAATGTAATGATTTATTTATTTATCGCGTCCCAGTTCAACTCCTGATTAGCATCCAGTATTATATGGCAGCCTAAAGTGGATTCTCAAGAAACAACTATCATTTGCCCACCAGCAGGTCTGAGTGAAATGAAACGACACACACACAAATCATGTGTGACAAAATCATGAATGATCACACAAATCATGTGTGATCATTTGTCACACACAAATCATGATTTGTGTGTGACAAAAATTGCAAAAATTTTAGTATAAAGTAAACTAAAGCTAGAAACATGGCGAATAATTACCAGATTCCAGTAGAACTGTTTTACAATTTCATTGCGAAACGAATATCGTCAATTAAATACAAACCCATTCTTCCACAATAAATACGAAATTCCATGTTATAGCAGCGCCCCCACCAAACTTTCAATTGACATTTAATATGTTTCAAATAATATATATAATATCGGTGTAAATACACCATAGTTAACCCATATATTTGAGCTACGATTGTAGCGTAGAAGGCATCGTTTTAAATGTATCTCATAATGTGGTTGCCTTCACAACAAGATAGCTACTATTGAATTACTTAAAATAAATAACGCTTCTCTAGTAGAGAAGGCTACTATTATTTATTTTCAGCGGTACCACATAAATATTTGGAAACAGAAAATAGTCAGATGGAGCGAAATCCGGTGGGCAGGGCAGATGTTGTATAGCTCTGAACCCACAGTCACGCAGTTTTTCCAGTCACAAATGCTGTTTTCTGGTGCATGCTCCTGATGCAAGAAGACTCCTTTTGCAAGTTTCCGCTTAAGCTTCAATTCCTCGCGGAAACGCCTCAGTATGTTACAACAATACTCGGTATTGATAGTGCACGACATTCCAGAAAATGAACCATAATCATTCTTTCTGCATTCCAGCCGACTTCTGAACTCAACTTTTTCGATTGGTCTTTTGTTTCAGTGTCGAAGTGGTGCATCCATGTTTGGTCAATAGTGATATACCATTCCCAAAACTGAGCATCATTAGCTTCATAGTGTTGCAGGAGATCTTCCGTTGGATTTGGAGGGGTTATACAGCGCTCTCACTTATTTTTTGCGTAAAGGAAAGCAGATATCATTTATGGGCATTACAGATGACCTAAATGTTCGAATTAAACACGAGAAAAAAATTATTACTCAGAAATTGGATGAAATTTGGCAAATTAGATGGGACTGCAGCCTGACTGGGAAAACAACTTATTTATTCATTCCGAATGTGTGTTTTAATTTCAATAATAAATTAAATAAATGGTTCTATCCTCCTATGGAGGCTTTGTACTTGATTAACTGGGCATGAGGCTCTAAGAAGTAAGCTATCCCAATTTGGCCTAGAGGATCATCCATTTTGAGTTTGCGGTTGGTGTGAAACTTGGGATCATCTTTTATATGATTGCCCGTTATACGATGAATTCCGAGGGGAACTAATAAACCTGCAGTTGAAAGACAGTAGGGGCTCTGAGTATGTTTGGATATCCTCTGAGGAACGTTTCATTGTTTTTCAGGAATATTTAGCATTTTAGCATTAGCATTAGTAGAGGCATTTGATGCAAGAAAGCAAGCTTATGCAGCATCAGCCAAAAAAAAAAAAAAAAAAAAAACCCACTTCCACTTCACCCCTCTGTTCGTTCAAAATACCTGTCCAGCTGAGCCTTAAACTTATTTAGGCTATCAACTTCCACTACAAGGGATGGAAGTCTGTTCCAGCAACCAACCACCCGCTGGCTAAAGGCAAATTTCCGCACGTCTATCCTACATCTGTCTTTCCTCAATTTGAATTTATGCCCTCTCAGGTGATTATTCTGAGCTAGAGGAAGTATCCCATCAGCATTGAGCATGCTCAAACCATTCAAGGCTTTATACACCTCTATCAGATCACCTTGCTGGTGCCTAGTCTCCAGACACTGTAATTTGCAAAACTTAAGCCTTTCTTCGTAAGAGCACCCCTTTGTTCCATTCACTAATCTTGTTGCCCTTCTCTGTACTCGTTCCAGCAGCTCTACATCCTTCTTGAAATGAGGCCTCCAGACCTGTATACAGTACTCTAGGTGTGGCCTGACCATTGCCTTATACAAGGGAATAATCACCTCCTTATCCCTGCTGGAAAAATTCCTGTATATCATTGACAATACTCCATGAGCTACTCTTGCAGCCCGTCTGCACTGATCAGAGAACTTCATATCTGCCTGCACAATCACCCCCAAGTCCCTTTCATTCTCTACCACTGTCAGTGTAGTACCACAGAGTTGATACGTTGCTCTGGGGTTGCTGTTTCCCATGTGTAGTACTTTACATTTGTCAATGTTAAACTTCATTTGCCACCTCTCAGCCCATCTGCTCAACCTTTCCAGATCCTGTTGAAGCAGCATAGTGTCAGTAGTGTCCTTGACAACGCTGCCAACCATTGTATCGTCTGCAAACTTGGACATTACTCTACATTCAACTCTAGCAGTAAGCTAGAGAATCTTGTAATAACTGAGAGCAAAGTGGAGGAGAAATTGTTGAAGATAAACACAAGAAAGGCACCTGGGGTGGATGGGATCTATCCAGTTATATTAAAGGAGGCAGCAAAGGAGGTAAGCAAACCCTTAGCCATAATTATGAGAGCTTCCTTGGACTCAGGGGAGGTACCCATTGACTGGAGATGTGCAAATGTGACCCCAATTCACAAAGGGGGATCAAAGGCTGACACAAGTAATTATAGACCTGTGAGTTTAACTTCTGTTCCCGGAAAATTAATGGAGGCACTGGTGAAAGAAGCACTGCAGGATCATCTAGACAAGACTTCAGTTATAGCTAGGACACAGCATGGTTTTGTTAAGGGGAAGTCTTGCCTGACCAATTTGATTGGATACTATGATGCAGTCACAAAAGAACTGGATGCAGGGAATAACTTTGATATTATATACTTGGATCTTAGAAAGGCTTTTGATACTGTTGCACATGGAAGACTGCTGCACAAATTGGAGCAGTGTGGCATTGGAGGCAAGTTGCTGCTATGGATAAAGGGGTGGTTGAGGGGGAGAAGACAGAGAGTGGTAATCAATGGACACTGCTCATCGTGGACTAATGTTATTAGTGGAGTCCCTCAGGGTTCAGTATTGGGGCCTTTATTGTTTTCTGTATTTATAAATGATATTGATGATGGTATATCAGGCTTAATGTCCAAGTTTGCAGACGATACAAAGGTTGGCAGGGTTGTCAAGGACACTACTGACACTATGCTGCTGCAACAGGATTTGGAAAGGTTGAGCAGATGGGCTTCGAGGTGGCAAATGAAGTTTAACATTGACAAATGTAAAGTACTACATATGGGAAACAGCAACCCCAGAGCAACGTATCAACTCTGTGGTACTACACTGACAGTGGTAGAGAATGAAAGGGACCTGGGGGTGGTGGTGCAGGCAGATATGAAGTTCTCTGAGCAGTGCAGACGAGCTGCAAGAGTAGCTCATGGTGTATTGTCAATGATATATAGAAATTTTTCTAGCAGGGATAAGGAGGTGATTATTCCCTTGTATAAGGCAATGGTCAGGCCACACCTAGAGTACTGTATACAGGCCTGGAGGCCTCATTTCAGGAAGGATGTAGAGCTGCTGGAACGAGTACAGAGAAGGGCAACTAGATTGGTGAATGGGACAAAGGGGTTCTCTTACGAAGAAAGGCTTAAGTTTTGCAAATTACAGTGTCTGGAAACTAGGCACCAGCGGGGTGATCTGATAGAGGTGTACAAAGCCTTGAATGGTTTGAGCATGCTCAATGCTGATGGGATTCTTCCTCTAGCTCAGAAAAATCACCTGAGAGGGCATAAATTCAAATTGAGGAAAGACAGATGTAGGATAGATGTGCGGAAATTTGCCTTTAGCCAGCGGGTGGTTGGTGGGTGGAACAGACTTCCATCCCTTGTCGTGGAAGTTGATAGCCTAAATAAGTTTAAGGCTCAGCTGGACAGGTATTTCGAACGAACAGAGGGGTGAAGTGGAAGTGGTTATTTTTATTTATTTATGTTACTTTTTTTTTTTTTTTTTGGCTGATGCTGCATAAGCTTGCTTTCTTGCATCAAATGCCTCTACTAATGCTAATGCTAATGCTAATTAAGCTTGATATACCATCGTCAATATCATTTATAAATACAGAAAACAATAATGGACCCAACACTGAGCCCTGAGGGACTCCACTAATAACATTAGTCCACGATGAGCAGTGTCCATTGATTACCACTCTCTGTCTTCTCCCCCTCAACCACCCGTTTATCCATAGCAGCAATTTGCCTCCAATGTCACACTGCTCCAATTTGTGTAGCAGTCTTCCATGTGCAACAGTATCAAAAGCCTTTCTATGATCCAAGTATATAATATCAAAGCTATTCCCTGCATCCAGTTCTTTTGTGACTGCATCATAGTATCCAATCAAATTGGTCAGGCAAGACTTCCCCTTAACAAAACAATGCTGTGTCCGAGCTATAAGTGAAGTCTTGTCTAAATGATCCTGCGGTGCTTCTTTAACCAGTGCCTCCATTAATTTTCCTGGAACAGAAGTTAAGCTCACAGGTCTATAATTACTTGTGTCAGCCTTTGATCCTCCTTTGTGAATTGGGGTCACATTTGCACATCTCCAGTCTATGGGTACCTCCCCTGAGTCCAAGGAAGCTCTCATAATTATGGCTAAGGGTTTGCTTACTTCCTTTGCTGCCTCCTTTAATATAACTGGATAGATCCCATCCACCTCAGGTGCCTTTCTTGTGTTTATCTTCAACAGTTTCTCCTCCACTTTACTCCCAGTTATTTCAAGATTCTGTAGCTTACTGCTAGAGTTGAATACACCTCTGGCATTCCCCTCGCTGAATAACTCCTCATGTGTGAATGTCGATGCAAAATATTCATTTAGTTTGTTAGCTACCTGAGCAGGATCATCAACAGTATATAGGGGTCTTTAGTAAGAGGAGATTGCTTGCAGTTTTTACTGATGCTATCTAATTTAATTGTATATGCACTGGTGCTCAAAGAAAGTGCATGACCCCTTAAAATTGTAATTGTCCTCCGAATAACCTAAGTATATGACAATATTTCTTTTGGATTGCATTAGATAAGATTAACACGCGTAGGTGATGACGTAATATTGCATCAGCCGTTGCTTTCATCTTTATAAGCACGCTCTGCAAGAGTTTCAGTCATTCCTTGTTTGTGTCAAGATGGCGAGATACGTGTAGTTGACGACACGAAGAAAGAGTGCAGTTGTTACTTTACGTGAGGAAAGATGTTCTTTCCATCATATTGCTTATAGAGTGTATTGAAATCAGACGACAGTGAATAGATTTCTTTCCAAACTCAAGAATACTGGTTCTGCTTATAGCAAAAAGAGGAACCAGCCGCAAACGAGTCCCAACGGGAAAACAGGACCGCGTTTTTAAGCGCTTATGCCTTAAAAACCGTAAAGCTTCTTCGCCTGAGCTGAAAAGAGATTGGGAAGAACATACAGGAGTGGTAGCACGTGCAGTAACAGTCAGTAGACGCCTCCTCAAAAATTGACTTGTAGCCCGTCGTCCTAAGCAGAAGCCCGTCCTCACACAAAAAATGAAAAAGGCTCTTTTAATTTGGTGAAAGGAGCACGTCAAATGGACCCCCGAACAGTGGAAGTCAGTTATTTTCTCGCATGAGAAGAAATCCAATCTACATGGCTCTGTTTGGAGACAAACGATTCGCCGTTAACGTGGTGAAGAATACCATACGGACTGTATGGTGTCTACAGTGAAATTCCCTACCAGCCAAATGATATTGGGGTGCATTTCGTATCGCGGATTAGGTCACCTAAAGTTTAAAAAAGGTTCCGTATTTGCCAATGGATACCTGGCTATATTGGAAGGCAAATTGCCGCCAGCCATTAGAGATCATTTCAACCTGGCAAATAACGGCATCTTTCAGTACGACTCTGTTCCTTGTCATCTGGCGAAAAGTGTAAGTAGGCACTTCTGTAGTTACTTTAGCTTCATTTCTGCATTAGAGGTTCGACAGTAATGTGCTTACATTTGTTACAGGTGAAAGAATAGTCCATTACAACTGTTAGCTGGCCAGGAAATAGCTCGGACCTGAATCTTAAAGAGAACTGTTGGCCTCGTGTGAAACCTGCAGTTGCCAGAAAGAAACTAAAGACTCTTCGTGAACTTCAGGAAGCCATAATTCTTGTTTGGAACCACGAAATATCAGTTGATTATCTTCAGAAATTGATCTTGTCAATGCCTCCACGGCGTGCTGCTGTCATCAGGGTTCAACTAAATATTAGTTTCCACCTGGTGAACTTTTCACTTTGTTTTCATTTTAATTTGATAAACTGAAGCAAATTGAGAGCTTCTGATAACATTTCAGCCATAATTGTCGTGTTTACCAAAACTGTTGTATAAAGGTGCTCTCAAAATATTACTTAACTTTGCCTTAACTTTTAATAAATATATTTTATTTAAATTTCTATCTGTGATGCTAGTCATTAATGTAACATACCATGGCGAAAAAGAGTTAGAAATGTGAAATTCGTAGGTGATGCACTTTCTTTAAACACCAGTGTATATATATATATTTGAGAGGGGGGGTATGAATTTTATTTTATTTATATATATATTTTTTTTTCATTATTATTTTTTTTTGTTTATTTATTTATTTTTTATTTCTTATATTTTTCATTTTTTTATTATTATTATTTATTATTATTATTTTATTTTATTTATTATTATTTTTTGTTTGTGCTTCCACGTGTGGGCAGCCTGCAAGTGGAAATGTGGGCACCCACCAACATTGCACTATCTCTGATGGGTGTGTGGTTTTTAGTGCAATAAGCACAGACAGAATATTAGAACCAGGTCCGGCTCCACGTGTCATGGACGGTCACCAGGTAGCCAACACTTATGTGGTGTCTGCTCCCTGGTGGCAGAGTGACCTGTTACTAACAACATAAACAACACATACATTACACTAACTTACATTATACGTACTGTAGGCCTATCTGTAGTAGTACTATGCGGATACAAAATTATAGGTGAAGATAGACGTGTCTAGATGCCATCCTCCAACAGTTATATATACATAAATACAATACATTCCAGAAAACGAAGGCCATGATATTTCCAGCCGACTTCTGAACTCTACACTTTTTCGATTGGTCTTTTGTTTCAGTGTCGAAGTAGTGCATCCATGTTTCGTCCATAAGAACATACCGTTCCCAAAACTGAGCATCCTAGCTTCATAGTGCTGCACAATCTCATGATAAACAGATTCATGGCAGAACTAGACAAACATTTGGAGCAAGTGAAAGCATTTGGGGGAAATGAGAAGGATGTATGTGTTTTTTTTTTTTTTTTTTTTTTCGGTTGATGCTATATAAGCTTGCTTTCTTGCATCATGTGCCCTTGCTAATAACACCTCACTCTTTCCCACTTCTGATCTGAATACCTCAAGAAACCTTCATTCCTAAAACATTCACCACAATGTGAATCGCTCATCTCAAAAAAAAATTTTGTCTCATGTGGTTCAATGCTATTTTACGGTCTCACGGCGTGCATGATCAGGTCATGAATTGCATCAACAAGCTTCCAATTGCGAGGAGCATCTACACTGCCTCGTCGATGCTTAAATTCTGCAAACCAGTTTTTGACAGTGGTGTACGGACTAGAAAATTTTCTTAATGCATGCCTTCCATGAATTTCTTTCAGCGACATCCCTTTAAAGGAAGGAACTCAACTATTGAATGGTGCTTGATTCTCTCAACAGTCCCCAACTTCATTCCCTTCAAAACAATAAAGCCCTCTGTAAAGGAGAATATTATTAAAAATTTGAACTTTTCTAAGAAAACACAAGGAGAATCACAGCACAGAGTGGCAATACTGTACTCTCTCTCTCTTTCACAAAAATCTATGTATCGATATTGGGATAAAAAGTTTTTCAACTCCAGCCCCAACGACTGTATGGGAATCTGATATTAATAAAAATTTTGGAGATATTAATAAAATTTTAATATAAATTTATAGCAAGTGTCTGAAGTGTCATATATTAGTTAACAAACAAAAAGACCAAACTTCGAATCCTACCAATGCGCGAGGAATTTTTATGGTTATTTTTCACAACGTAGCTTAGCTAGTTTCAGGCTAGCGTAGCATGATTTTTTCCTTTTCCTCACGGAAACTGGGGATTTTTCATACAGCAATTGACAAATTGACCACACAAAAATTACAAACATATATACTGCACAATAAGGTCTAAGTTCGTGATTGAATGAGTGAGTGACTAACTGACTGTTCTGGGGGTTTTAAATGCATCAGCTCCTGACTAAGGTGAAATTGTGCAGTACAGTCTACGAATGCAAATTGCATGTCTTCTGAAGTCAACTTGCTGTTTGCTGAAAGAAAAAACTAAGTTTCCGAAGAAACCTAAGCTGCTCGTGTATGAAAACCAAACAACCCAAATGATTATTGTTCATAGTGCATAGAGAGTATGGTTTTTATAATGGAGAAGCTGGTTTTTATTACTTTTTAACCACTTGAAAACTAATTTTTCAGAAAGTGTTTACTATAACTGTGTATCGAATAATTTTCTGCAAATGATATACAATATATCGTTATTATTGTTATCACACAGAGCATAAACATCTCAGGGCTTATTATCTGTACCAGGGGTGTACCCCTCCGATGGAGGAGCTAAGTGGCAAAAGCTAGGGTCTCACACCTGGTGATTATGGGCTTGGCACACCCAAGTTATCCTTATTCTTCTCTTTCTTGGTGATTCCTTTCTACTTCTCTCTCTCAGGGTAACTCGTGAATTTTTTTTTTTTTTTTTTTTTTTTTTTGGCTAGTGTTGCCTAAGCCTCAGGCTTACTTGCGCCAAATGGCTAATAATAATAATAAGCCCAAAGGAAATTCTGCTTATATTATACAATTGTGGTTACGTGCCATAAGGCTACAATGCAATGTAGAACTTATGAAGCCTCCTCGAACAAAAATTTCTGGATGCCCCAGTGGTCTGTACAGATTAGTTTATTAGATTTGCACATGTCGGTTCAAGTCCGATTTGCATGTTGTGCTGACTAAATAAATGGAAACAACTCAGTTGGGAAAACTTACTCTCCACTTCAGATCAGTTAATTATAGCTCTAAATAAAGAGGACTTAAAGACTTTCTCCAATCTTCAAGAATTGCCGGCAATATAATGATATATTTCGTGGGCGATATTATTATTATTATAATTATTATTAGCATTATGTTGCAAAGAAGCCGAAAGAAAAAAAAAAAATCTGAATTACCCTGAGAGAGAGAGAGAGAGAGAGAGAGAGAGACAGAGAAAACGGAATCACCAAGAAAGAAAGGAATTAGCTTTAACATTAATAGAGGCATATGATGCAAGAAAGCAAAGCTTATGCAGCATCAGCCAAAAAAAAACGCTCCCATCAAACCCCTCTGTTCGATCCAAATACCTGTACAGCTCAATCTTAAATTTATTTAGGCCTTCAACTTCCACAACAAAGGATGGAAGTGTGTTCCACCAACCAACTACCCGCTGGCTAAATGCAAACTTCCGTAGATCTATCCTACATCTGTCTTTCCTCAATTTGAATTTTTGGGCTTTCAGGTGATTATTCTGAGCAAAAGGAAGAATCCCATCAGCATTGAGCATGCTCACCCTACTCAAGGCTTTATACACCTCAATCAGATCACCTCGCAGGTGCCTAATCTCCAGACACTGTAATTTGCAAAATTTAAGCCTTTCTTCGTAAGAATAACCCTCTGTTCCATTCACTAATCTTGTTGCCCTTCTCTGTACTCGTTTCGACAGCTCTACATCCTTCTTAAAATGAGGCCTCCAGACCTGTATACAGTACTCAAGGTGTGGCCTGACCATTGCCTTATACAAGGGGATAATCACCTCCTTCTCCCTGCTAGAAAAATTCCTGTATATCATTGACAAGACACCATGAGCTACTCTTGCAGACCATTTTCACTGCACAGAAAACTTCATATCTGCCTGCATAATTATCCCCAGTACCTTTTCGTTCTCTACCATTGTCAGTGTAGTACCACAGAGTTGATACGTCACTCTGCGGTTACTGCTTCCCATATGTAGTACTTTATATTTGTCAATGTTAAACTTCATTTGCCACCTCTCAGCCCATGTGCTCAACTTTTCTAGATCTTGTTGCAGCAGCATACTGTCATTAGTGTCCTTAACAACCCTGCCAACCTTCATATCGTCTGCATATTTGGACATTAAGCTTGATATATCATCAATATCATTTATAAATAAAGAAAACAATGGACCCAACACTGAACCCTGAGGGACTCCACTAATAACATTAGTCCACGATGAGCAGTGTCCATTGATTACCACTCTCTGTCTTCTCCCACTCACACATCCCTTTATCCATAGCAGCAATTTGCCTCTAATGCCACACTGCTCCAATTTGTTCAACAGTCTTCCATGTGCAACAGAATGAAAAGCCTTTCTAAGATCCAAATATATCAAAGTTATTCCCTGCATCCAGTTCGTGACCACATGATTAATGATGATATCCAGCTCAGAACCCTGAGTTTGCCAAGGCCACACTCAATAAATATAAGCCCCTGGGGTTATATGATTAAGAGTTTAAATAATTTAAAATGTAAAGAGGTAATTTAAAACAAAGCTGGAATTCAATTATAGTAATCAGATGCAAATGATGTAATGAAGCCAGCTTGTAGATCAGCCTAAAAAACTTCATCTGTCCATCCCTTCTAAAAAACACTAGTCAACAAAAAATATTTTTTGTCATACCGTTGCAATCAAAATACTGTATGTGATTCTGAAGGAAATAAACGTGCGAATCCAAAAAAAATTACCATAAAAATTCTCTATCACGTCTACGTCAAAAGATATACCAACATTTAAAATAAAGGGATATATATGTATAATTCAAGTTTGAAATACAAGTGTAAAAAAATATTGTTCTCTTTAACTTGAGGGGTTCACATCTAGTGAGTATGCGCTTGGCACACCGAGGGACTTGAGCTGGATATCATCATTCTTCTCATCTTGGTGATTCCCTTCTACTACTCTCTCTTTCTGGGTAACTTGGAAATTTTTTTCATGTATTGCAGCATAAGCCTCATGCTTCCTTGCATTATATTGTTAGTAACAATAATAATAAACTTCGGAAGAAATATAAATCATTTTGAAATAGTTATACTGTATTTCAATATATAATCAGAATAGCTGTAATTGTCCTTAAAACGTTTGCTACTAAGGGATTTTCTCTTGTATTCCTGCTTACTCTCTCACTCTCTCAGAAGGAACCAGCAGTAATACCCCATAATTATGAGAGCATCCTTAGAATCAGGAAAGGTCCCCATGGACTGGAGATGTGAAAATGTATCCCCAATTCACAAAGGGTGACACAAATATTTATAGACCTGTTAGTTTAACCTGTTCCAGGGAAAATAATGGTGTCACTGGTTAAAGAAGTGATGAAGAATCACCTAGACAAGACTGTAGTAATAGTTCAGACACAGCATGGGTTTGTTAAGAGGAATTCTTGTCTGACCAATTTGATTGGATACTACGATGTGCTCACAAAGGTACTGGATGAAGAAAATTATTTTTATATCATATACTTTGATTTTTGGAAAGCTTTTGATACCGTTGCACCATTGTACAATTTGGAGCGGTATGGCATTAAGGGCAAGTGACTGCAATGGATAAAGGGATGGTAGAGTGGGAGATGGCAGTTGTTGTTTGTTTGTTCGTCGTTATTTGGTTTTTTGGAGCATTAGCAACTAAGGCCATATTGCTCCGAGACATGCGGTGGTCATTCCCTGACCTTTCCGCATCCTCCATATTTGGTTGGGAGGTGGCAGAGAGTGCTAATAAATGGACACTACTCTGCATGGACTAATATTATTAGTGGAGTCCCCCAGTGTTTGCTGCTGGGCCCATTGTTGTTTTGTGTTTTTATCAATGATATCGACGAAGGTATATCAATCTTAATGTCCAAGTTTGCAGATGATACCGAGATTGGCAGGGTTGTTAATGACAGTATAATAATAACTTTTGACAAATTTTGTATCATGCATCCAAGATCTAGATGTTGATTTCAACAAGTTTAGTCAGGATTGACATTATAGGAAAAGAATACTCGGTAGTGGGTGGCTAAGGCCTCCAATATTATAACCTGAGTCCCAATGTATTCTCTTACTCAATTCAATATATATAATTATGCTATTCGATGTACAGTATATTCCTATGTTATGTATTTTGTGACGTACACTCACTTATTGTTTAATATACACTCACTTATTGTTTAACATACATTCACTTATTGTTTAATATACCCAATTCATTTCTCTAATTTTCTAATATGTTATTTAAATTATTCATTATTATTGTACTCTTTTATTTTTTGGTTTATTCAGGAACTTTGTCTTTACATTTTTAACCCCTGGCCACTGTGCTGTGATGGGTAGTTTCAACTGCACCACTATGTACATAACTATCTCAGTGTTGCAATAAAGATTTCTCTCTCTTTTCATACTTGGAAAACTTTGGCACGGCCTAAAAAAATGAGCACCAAAAATACTAAGTGTACTCTCTTCAAACTGTTGCATCAGAATTGGAACCTTAGAACCATAGGTAGAAATCTAGTTGTTTATCACAAGAAAACAGAGGTCAGAACAGAGGCTAAAATTAAGAGAATTAGCTGATATCTGTTAAAATAAATCAGTATGCCATGCATTACTGGCTAGATTATAAGAAATTGGCATATTTTAGTAAAATATAACTTCATCTATATTTAATAACAGTGACGTGATGTGAAACTATCATGATTATTTTCAAAATATACACATAAAAATTATTTAAAAACATTTAATTTCTTGGAGGTAAAAATTGTGTTGGCTAGTGTAATTTATCTAATTGTTCTTTCAATTTATTCAAGCTATCCACTTCTGCAACACCAGATCGAAGCATACTGCAATAAAATACTCTCACAATAAAAGCAAATTTTTCCAAATCTATCCTGCAGCATTCTTTTTCAATTTAAGATTGTCTACTCATTGTGTGTTTTGAGAAGGAATGGGATGCCATCAGCATTTAGTTTACTCAATCTATTTAAAGCTTTAAACACTATGATTGTCTCCTCACAAGCACTGCAATTTGCAGACCTGGTCTTTCATAGTAGAAATCAGATTACGAAGCAGAGAACCCGGGCATTTTGGCCATGAAGGGCATTAAAGATTATCTCTCTCTCAGAGATAGTCAATTTGCAGTTTTCAGCACCTTACTTGACAACTTGGTGAAATACTCATTTCTTCTGTGCATACTTAAGGGACAGTCATATATTTTGCATCCAGACCTGTATGCAGTACTCATGATATGGCCTAACCATTGCCTTGTAAAATAAGATAATCACTTCCTTATCCCTTCTGGCAAAATTTCTGTATATCATTGACAAAATTCCACATACATATGGTTTTTTCCCTCTCATATTCGACGACATTGAGTATAATTCCATAATTGATGCAATAATCTGAGATTACTGCTACTCACATTTGACATTGACAAATGCAAAGTTGCATTTCTAAATCATTTGTCAATTAGAGTAATCATGGTTTACCATGATTACTCTATGTTGCCAACTTTTGTATCATCTGTTAAAAAAAATTGTTATAGTAGGGTTTTAGAAGCATAAGCAACTAAGACCATATTGCCCCTGTATACAGTCTATAAATTGTGTTCTGCGGTCGATTTTCTAGTTGCTGGATGAAAAACCTGTTTTTCATCCAGCAACTAGAAAATCGAGGGAAGCTTAGTTTTTTCCACAGGAAAAAACTAAGCTTCCCTCAACCAAGAATGAATAACTCAGCCACGTTGTGAAAAATGTTCATAAAAATTCCTCACATCACTGACGGGATTCCAACTCAGGTCTTTTCCACCCAGTGTGTCGGAGATGGCGAAGCTACCAACTTGTACAATTTACAAACTTAGATATTAAGCCTAATATATCTTCCCCCCTATCATTAATATAGAAAAAGGGTCCAGCACTGAATCCTGAAGGCCTCCGCTACTATTAGGCACAAAGAGCAGTGTCCATTAATAACCACTGCCTTCTCCCACTCAACCATCTCCTTATCCATAGCAGTAGCTTGCCTTAACACTGCACTGCTCAAATTTGTACAGCAGTCTTTTATGTGAGAGTATCGAATGCCTTCCTGAAATCCAAATATATATTAAAATTATTTCTTGCATCCAGTTCCTTTGTTATGGCATCATAGTATCTGGATTGGTCAGATAAGATTGCTCCTTAACAAGTCTGTACTGTGACTGCAGTTTAACTGCATTCCTCCTTAACCAGTGACTCCATTATTTTTCCTGGAATAGAAGTTAACTACTCATGTCACTTTTTGATTCCCCTTTAGTGAATTGGGGATACATTTTCAGTTCATATGGACCTCCTCTAAATCCAAAGATGCTAAGGGTTTGCTTACTTCCTTTGCTGCCTTCCTTAATATAAATGGATAGCTCTCCTCCACCCCAGGGATGTTTTATGTTCATTTTCAACAATTTCTCTTCCACTTTCCTCTGTTATCACAACATCATTCAGCTCGATCAGAGTCTGATAAACTTCTGGCATTCCCTTTCCTAAAGAATTCCTCATACGTGAAAATAGATACAAAATACCTATTCAGTTTGTCAGCAACCTGAGCAGGGTCAACGGTTAACCATCAATATCAATGTGATTCAACTCTCTTCCTTCTATGGTAGATAAGTTTATATCTACCATAGGTAGATATAAACTTATTTTTCCTAAAGTGAATGTCTGAAATAACTATTAATCTATTGATATGCAATATAATCCCAATGCAGATAAAATAATCATAATTTTGATCTTTATAATTTTCACATAAAAATAGATATTTTTGAATCAATACACAACATAGAAATGCTCTTGTAAATTAAATATTACCTACATTCCATAATCCTTAAATTAGTACAACCACAATGCTAAGAATCAAACTGTTTTGTATCAAGCACAATTATTTATTTTATAGTTTTGTGCATCTAACATAGAAAGTAGGAAAGGATATTAAGCACTAATTTATCATTTAAATTGCAAATATTTTTTTACATTTCATTCTTCCTAAATTTGATATTACAGTATTTTATATTAAATAACTGTGGTTCAATTTTAATATAAATATTTAGGTTAATTAACAATATAAAATTATATTATTTTATATCACAGAGTGCCTTCCACTTTTTTCAATTTTATTCACATCTGTGTTTAGGCATTGTCAGGGCAACTGTGTGTAGGTGTGCACCACACGGTGGCACCAAATTGGGGAAGCACCACCTGGAGTCTGTTAGTTTACAAATTTTAACAATTAAAAATGAGGATGATTATTCCTGTTTTTGATTACAAAAATGAAGTTGGAGGGAACTATGCATTGTGCCGGAATGGTTTTTTGATAGATTACTTGTAACTAATATTAAATGTATTAAATAATATTTAAATGTGACATTAAAATAATTAAATGCTGAGAATTCAAGAGTATGGCTGATCCTGTGGAGGGCTACACGTGACATGCAAGCTCGGCATAGCATGTAATCTAAGGATTGTGCGGTCTTTCTACTATCGCTCACTGATGTACTTTTCTATAAAGATTGCTGAAAAATGTTACCATAATCATCTAAAATTTGTTTTCAGCCAAAAATTATAAGAAACAGAATAATAAACATTCTGATGACTATTTTTTTCATTTAGTGTCACAACATAGTTCAGGGTTTTTTTCTGCTGGACTGCAGCAGAATGGTATTCCTGAAGTTAAAAAGAAATAAAAATATCATATTTAAAACAAAAAGCTATTAATTTAAAAATAAAAATTATTTATTATTACTAATATTATTGGTGGAGAGTTAAGCTAGATGCACAGCTTGACTTTGTGACTCATGCATTTAAACACATTGCAACCAAGAAGTGTGTGTGCAGGGCAAGCAGTAAAAATAACAAGTGGTCAAAATGATAAAATAATTTTCTTGAGATCTCCTGGGGGGCATGCATTTAAACACATTGCAACCAAGAAGTGTGTGTGCAGGGCAAGCAGTAAAAATAACAAGTGGTCAAAATGATAAAATAATTTTCTTGAGATCTCGGGGGGGGGGGGATCAATAAAAACTAATTGTTTAAGACTTTTAAAAACATCCCAAATTTGAAAATTTGACACATTTGGCATGATTTTCTAAAAATTTTCTGAGGGGGACTCCCAGACTCCCCCCTCCCCCTCTTTCCTAAGGAAGCTTCCTCAGTATTTGAGAAGTTTATATTTTACAAAAAAAATCCTTACATTGCCTTTTTTTTAATTTCCAAAATGTATTTTGGCATGTGTTAATTGATCATTACAAAATATGTCACTGCACAACAACATCCCATAAGCAAGTGGTGTTCCATGGTCCAGTTTCTACAACATATTGATTAAAAATATATTCTTGTATATGCTAATTTTGTGTACACCAGAAGCAGATTTATCATTGGACAAAAATGTATCAAAAATATTTTAGTAATAACAATACTGCACTGGGATAGCATAATTTATATAATTTAATAAATACTAGCAAAATACATAAAATACATTATGTTTTGGAGCTCTGTGCTCCTTCACCTGAGGTAAATACATATGAACACAATATATGAAAATGAAGTTACTAATTACAATACATTGGAGCACAGTCAGTAATATAATGCATCAAAGATAAATGAAAACATAGGAGAGCTTTATCCTACAGCTCTGGTTCAACAGGGATCCTTCCTTGAATGGGTTAGCCTGCAGATTATCCAATGGGCAAAGGCTATTTTTGCTGCTAACCATGGAGGCTGTCACAAAGTGGAGTAGCATGGGCACAAGCTCCAGCTATTTCATGGTGGTTGAAGCTTGATTATTGCGGGTTCCACTATTACTGCTAATCAGCAAGTTCAGTGCAGGCTTTGTTTGAAATAGGATTATCCTGAATGGAGAATCATCAATCTGACTATATTTCTGTTAACGGTACTGTTGTAGTTCTTTTGCATGTGGAAGGCTCCAAAGAAATCTCTTATTTTTTGATGGCGGGATACATTGAAACTTTAGGTTTTAGGTATCGAAACTGATATTCTGAGATTCCACAGTACATTATAGCTCTGCAGAGTTGAGGAAAACCCACTGCTGCCGCTAAATCCTAAACACTATAAAAAGTATATTTTAGCTCATTGGGCTATGTTGCCTCTTACTGTGTAATTATAGATATGCTGTTTTACTTCAGTTTTCAAAGCATATGGTCCCCATAAAACTTGCCACACTCACAATCGGACTGGTAAATTACACTTCTCTATACCATTAACATTCAGTTTACTCAATCAATTCAAGGCATTAAACACCTCAATCAGATCCTCACTCAGGTGTCTAGTCTATGGCTGCTGCAATTTGTAGAACTGAAGCCTTTATTGGTAAGACACCCATTTATTCTCCTCATTAATCTGGTTGACCATCTCTGTACCCATTACAGCAGCTCTACATCCTTCCTAAAATGAGGCCTCCAGACCTATATACAGTACTCAAGATGCAGCCTAACCATGGCCTTATACAAAGGGATAATTACCTCCTTATGCCTGTTAGCAAAGTTTCTATATATATCATTGATGAAACACCATGAGCTGTCCTGGCAGCATGTCTGCACTGCTCAGAGAATTTTTTGCCTGATTGCACAATTACTCCCATGTCTTTTTCATTCTCCACTACCCTGAATGTAGTTAATAGGTTACTTTAGGGTTCACACAGTTAATAAGTTACTTTAGGGTTCCGGCTACCCACGTCAGTGGCATATCCAGGTATCATCATAAGGGGGTCATGACGACCAGACCCGAGTTTTTTTTTAGAATGCCGCCTCCGTTCTTTTTCTTTAATTTCAAATTTTTGGTTATGGGGGCATTTTCTGCTCTGCCCACCCCTGAATATGCCCCTAACCCATGTGCAGTACCTTTCATTTGTCAATGTTAAACCTCAACTGCTATTTCTCAGCCCATCAACCCAATTTTCCTACATCTTGTTAAAATAGCTTGCCCTGATGACTGTCGTTAACCACAGTGCCAATCTTTGTATCATCAGCAAACTTAGACACTAAGCCTGATATACCTTCATCAATATCATTGATAAATACTAAAAACAACAATGGACCCAGCACTGAATCCTGGGGAACTCCATGAAGAGTATTGCTCATTGATAACCACTCTATGTCTTCTTCCACTTAACCATCTCTTTATCCATAGCAGAAACTTGCCCTTAATGCCATACTGCTCCAGTTTGTACAGCAGTCTTTTATGTGCAACTGTATCAAAAGCATTCCTGAAATCAAAGTATTTTTTGGATCCAGTTTCTTGGTCACTGCATCACAGTAATATATCAGATTGGTTAGACAAGACCACCCCTTGACAAATCCATGCTGTGATTGTAGTAATTGGGGTCTCTTAGAAAGTTCTCTTGTACTAGGGAGGGGGTGGAATCTGTCTACCATATTTTTTATAATTTTATTTGTGAGGATCTTGGGGCCAGCGGTTGTTTTTTAGAATGGTTTTAATAGTAACGTGTCCTTGCTGGATGGTATTTTCAGAGCATACCAGGTTGTGCCTTTGATTATATCTGTTTTGACTGCCAAAGGAGGTTAGGTGTATAGCAAAAGGGAAGGTTCATGGGGAAACTAAAGAAGAGAGAGTAGAAGGGCATGTGTACCACACGAGGAAGTAACACAGCCCAAACTGATATAGTACACTGTGCAATCTCAGAATATCAGCTACATCAACATTCTTAACATATCCCACTATCCAAAAATAAGAGACTTAATTGAAGCCTGCTATATAGAGTAGAACTGAAGCAGTACCATTAACAGAAATATAGGCAGGGTGACAACATTAATTTTAGCTTTTTTTTTTGCAATTACCTGGTGTCAGCCACTCTTTTTACACATTTTGGAAATTATTCAACAGACAGTTTATTAGAATATTCCAATGTCATGCTGATGCAGAAAACGCACATAAAGATTTTGAACAAATTCAAAAAAGTACAATGCTCCAGCACACAGTTCTTCAGTAGTCTCTTACTAAATTTAATAAATGACCAGCACATGGTATATAAAAAACTATATTCTTTTAATCTTGAATCTCTTAATATTTACTGAACATGTTTTGCTCTTTGTATCTTTTAATATCATTTGAAAATTTAAAGTACAGTAAAACTTCAAGTTAATGGATTATATGAGGGTAAGGTCTGTCCATTAAAAGCGAAATATATATATTTACTGATGTTGTTAAAATGTCACAAAAATGTACTGTACTATGAAATAAAGTCGTCAAATGTAATATCATATTTTATTGCCTTACCAGTTGTGTGATGCAGAAAGGTTTGAAATTTTGTTGAAACCCAGTTGAAGTGCTGAATGGAGCTCATTCACAGTCAAAACAGCACTTCAGTACTTCAGGTCCACATGACACCCTGCTGATATCTAACATGCTCAGATGGCTGACAGAAAGTTACAAGGAGGAAAATTCTGACATTCTTTCATTCTCAATAATCTTGTAAAGGGTATAGGATACATAATTTGGTTTGTTTACTTTCTTTATAACAGCAGGAACTGTAAACATAACTTGGGTAATTTACATAACTTAGGTACAGCATTTCAGAAATAAGTTACTTCAAACAGACAAAAAAAAAAAAGCTTCATAGAATACTTTGGTTTTTTGATGTGATAATTTCATACTGGACTGATAAATGAGAGCAAGACCACCAGCCTCTTGTTAGATGTGAGTTCACTGCTTCTTAAACTCAAATATGTAGCTTCGATTTTAATCCACTTGGAGGAGGAGGAACCACCCTACTTTTTGAGCTTTTTCTTCCAATTTGACAGAAGAAAAGACAGGATTTTATTAAGTAACCTTCTCACTATGACTGATTATTTCAGTCATAGTGAGAAGAAAGCCCAAAAATGTTTCTGCACTTTCCATTTCAGATTGACTCAATCTCAGATTGAAACAACATTTGGAATGGCCAGCAGCAAAAGTGTTAATCCTTTACTGTTCATTAAATATTTTAACTGATAGTAACTACTACCATACCAAGGCAGTTACATCACCAGGTCCCATATAAACAAAAAGCCTGATTCAGTGGATGATGTCTGTTATTTCTGAAGTCCATTAAATTGAGGTACTATACACAAAATTATCTCTTCTCAACAGCCTGCCTCACATTGTCCAAGTGAAATAAAACTATAAAAATTCCTCCTTTTCAGTAACACATATCTCAAAATAAGTGAGTTAGTCAATACGATTAATGTGCAGTATGGGTAAGTAATGGAATCTATGATAACTGAGTAATATGTGATCGTTCAAAAGACATGCAATCCATAGTATATTTTCAGTTATATTTCAATTATTATTATAAACATAGTTATAATCTTTTTACTCATTGTTTGATGAAATTTTAAGATTTCAACGTTTGAAGAGTTATTTCTGACTTACTATTGAAATACTGACTTCTTTAAAATTTTTTTAGTTATGTGAAGATTGTTAGTATATGTGATGAGGAGCCAATTTATTAGATACACCTACCTAATAGTAAGTAGAACCTCCTTTAGCCATCAGAATAGCCTGGATTCAACATGGCATGGACTCAGCAAGGTGTCGAGAGCATGCCAGATGGTTGTTGGTCCATACTGACTGAATTGCTTCCCATATTTACAGGAATTGGACAACTGCTGATCCCTACTCCAAAGAGTTCATTCCACCCCATCCCACAGGTGCTCAACTGGATTGAAATCTGGTGACGGGAAAGACTACTGCAGTAGGCTGAATTCATTCTCTTGAAATCATTTCTGTTCAATTCAGGAACTGTGACATGGTGCATTATCTTGTTAGAAAAACCCTCTTCAGGATGATATCTTGTGTAAAGGTCTATGAAAATATGTTTTCTGGACCTTTGTACAAAGGCTTTGAAGTATTAGAAATGGTGGCATGTGATGCAAGAAGGCAAGCATATAAGCTTATGTACAATCAGCTAAAAATAAATAAAAAAAAAAAAAAAAAAAAAAAAAACATTTCACCCATCCATTCACTCCAAAACTTTGTCTAGTTCTGCCTTGAACTTATTTAAGTTGTTGACCTCCGCTACAACAGATGGAAATTTGTTCCCACTATCAACCACCCACTGGTTAAAGTTAAAGGCAAATTTCCACACATCTTTCTACAATTGTCTTTCCTCAATTTGAATTTATGTCCCCTCAGGTGAGCAATCTGTGAAAGAGGAAGAATGCCATCAGCATTGAGCTTGCTCAAATGATTCAAGGCCATATACACCTCAATTATAACATCCCACAGGTACCTAGTTTCCAGAAGCTGCAATTTGCAGGACTTAACTTGGTAATAGCAACCCTTTGTTCCATTCACCAATCTTGTTGAATTTTCACCAATTCACCAATCTTCAAGGCATGACCCACCTCCTTTTCCCTACTAGCAAAATTCCTGTATATCATTGACAATACCCCATGACCTGCTCTGCCAGCCTGCCTGCATTGCTCAGAAATCTTCATATCTGACTGCACAATTACCCCCAGATCTCTTTCATTTTCTACCACCCTAAGTGCAGTATCACACAGTTGCAACATTTCTCTAAGGTTACTTCTACCCATATGCAGTACTTTGCATTTGTCAATGTTAAAACTTCAGTTGCCACTTCTCAGCCCAATGCCCAAATTTTCTAGATCCTGTTGCAGTAGCACACTGCCATTACTGTCATTAACAACCCTGCCAACCTTTGTATCATCTGCAGAATTCAACATTAAGCCTGATATACCTTTATCAATATCATTGATAAATATACCAAAGAAAAATGGGCCCAACACCGAACCCCGGTGGACTCCATATTAGCCCATGATGAGCAGCATGCATTGATTACCACTCTGTCTTCTCCCACTCAACCACTCTTTTATACATTGCAGCAACTTATCCTTAATATCATAGTGCTCCAATTTGTACAGTAGTATTCCATGTGCAACAGTGTCAAAAACTTTCCTGAAATCCATGTATATCAAAATTATTTTGATATCATAATTCTGAAAATATGCAGTAAAAATTTGGTGTTGATCTAACTTTTCTTTCTTAATTAATGCCCAAACATCCAAAACCAATATACATTTCTATACTGGGCTTGGATATTGAGGGGCTGTTGAACCGAAAGTGGTCACAAAACTTTCCCAAAGACTAACAGATGATACCATAAAAATTTGATATCGATCTGATGTTTTATTATTGAACTTATTGAGCATTGCCCAAACATTCAAAACATGTTTCTGTATATGGTAATAGTTTGAAATTTTACAAAAAAAAAAAAAAAAAAAAAAAATTTTTTTTGGTCCAATAAAAATTTAGATTTTAAACCTGGGGTAGCTCAACAAATATTCAATTTCATTAAAATTTGTTCATAGAAAACCAAATTGTTACACGAAAAGAAATGAGTGGACACAGTGAAAATGACAGATGCTTTAAGCATTTGAAAATGCACCTAAAAAGGAGAACCCTTAACCCTACCAAATACAGACTACAGGATCATTCAGACTAACAAGTATATAGCAGGAAAGCAAGTTGCTAAGTTATTGTGCTTTTCCTTTAATCTTTGCTCAATACAGCAAGTGTTACTTTACTTATTTTTCATTCTATGTAAGCTTACACACATATATTCAAGCGATCATTCCAAGAAAAATAAGTATACCACTATAATACAACTTTATTCAATGAGTCATGTGACAAATGCCCAGAATTGAGGAAAGGTTATTGAGGTGCTTCTCGAGTAAATGGCTCTCTATTGTATCACTAAGTTACCACATTTTAAAATGATGCAGCATTTAAAATAAATTAATGACTTCACATGTATAACCTGACTGTCAATTATTTAACCAAAATTTATGATATGAGACAGATTTAAAAATTAACTTGAAAAAGTCAGTTTTATTACTATAAACAAATGACTTCAAGTATTTAACACAGCTAAAATTATATAGTCGTAGATAACTTTTGTAAACTGAGCCTTTGCCAGCAGTCAAGAGGCATCTTTCATATTTTTTGGAAATTTATTTTTACTTATACTCTGAACAGTCACCATAAACAGCAGAGTTTACAATTTCATTGCAACTGTTTCATTGTGGCTGCTATACCAGTATATCAGTTAACGAACTAAGCATATGTGGTAACGTATAGAGGTCACTGCCATGCAATGTGTAACTGGTATCCAAATATGCTATCCCAGGACTGCAGCCACCTTTAAGGGCTTATGGCTTTTCCCACATTTCTAACAAATTACTCCTGAGTAACTTGTTAGAAATGCCTGCTAATCAGAGTGCCTTGTCATGTATTTCACTGGTAAGGAGTTTTTCCTGAGTGTGAACTAACAAATGTTTTTTCAGATTCCCTGATAGTGAAAATGCCTTGCCACATACTTCACAAGTGAAGTGTTTTTCCTGAGTATGAACCAACAAATGTCTTTTCAACTTACATGATTCAGAGAATGACTTGCCACATATTTCACAAGTGAAGGGTTTTTCCTGGGTGTGAACCAATAAATGTCTCCTCACTTCTCCTGATGTAGAAAATGGTTTTCCACATATTGCACAAGTGAAGGGTTTCTCTTGAGAGTGAACCAATAAATGTCTTTTCAGGTTACCAGATTCAGAAAATGGTTTACCACATACTTCACAAGTGAAGGGTTTCTCCTGGGTATGATATAATAAATGTGATTTTAGATTACCTGACCTTGCAAATGCCTTACCACATACCTCACAACTGAAAGATTTCTCCTGAGAATGAACTAATAAATGTCTTTTCAGATTACCAGATTCAGAAAAGGTTTTGCCACATATTTCACAACTGAAGTGTTTCTCCTGAGAGTGAACCAATAAATGTCTTTTCAGGTTACGCATTCTTGAAAATGCCTTGCCACATACTTCACAATTGAATGGTTTTTCCTGAGTGTGAACCAACAAATGCTTTTTCACTTTACCTGATTCTGAAAATGGTTTACCACAAATTTCACAAGTAAAGGGTTTCTCCTGGGTATGTACTCTGAAGTGTCTTCTGAGTTGGCTTGAATATATAAATATCTTTCCACATACTTCACATTTAAAATGTTTCTGCTTATGACACTGCTTCCTTCCTATTGAAATACAAGTATCTGTTGACAGTGTGTTTTTGTAGCTCTTTCTTTCTATTATTTCATTTTGGATAATGGAATTCTGGGTACTTGTAACCTCTGTCATTGAATTTTCCTATGAATCTGTTATTCTATGTGGAAAATGACTTTCTGCTTGCAATTATATTGTTACTTGGCAGAGAAATTACTGATTATTCTCTTTTATCTTATTACCTGTTATACAGATTTTCTTGAAACCCTGTTCTTTAAATGGACTTTTCATTTTCTAAACACCTAATTACTCATATGTCCTCCTTGATGGATCTGTAAAAAAGGGGAGGGAAAAAACAAGAGGAATATACGTAGTACATTAATACATACTCAAGAAATAATGACAGTTTTGAAAAGAAAGAGTATAATTCTAAGTTAATCTTCAGAATATGCTGCTGCAACCCATGAATCTTCGTGAAAACAACTAATGGGCAAATCTAGCTCCAGCCATCAGTTTGCAGTCATTGGAAGATCTAGTTCTGTGAGTACTTCAATGCTACTTTGCATTAGATGCATTTTATAGGGTATTAATTATCATTGGTTTGATATGCTTTGGAATGTTGTTGAAATTTGTTGTGTTTACCACTTTTGAATTAGAATTTGTTTTATAGATTATTAATCACCACTCATTTGCTTTGGAATGTGTTTCAATCACTACCCATACCATACAGGCTGGAGATATCAGGTTAGTGTTCTCTTCGTATTTTCCAATTACAAAAGTGTGATTTTTTTCAATATACTTTTATTTTTGGGATATTTAAAAAAGGCCAACTTAGTTTATGCCATCAATTCAGGAGGGATTCAAGCAAAAAACAGTATACGATACCGTATAACTTTCAGTATTTGGTACTGTATACTGAAGATTATGGACACTGTTAATCGCTTGAATCTGTCCTGAATTAGTGGCATGATCCAACCTAACCTTTTTTCATTAGCCAAAAATGAAAGTCTATTAAAAAAACCAAACCATGCTTCTTTTTCTTGAATAATCCAGTGCCAAAGGAGGGAAAGTGCAGAGATTGTTAGTCTAATAAAAACATAGGTCAGGTTTGCCAGCCTGTACGTCGCATTCCTACTGGCTGTAGTGATTAAAAATATGGCATTCACTCTAACACAAAATTGCGGAAATTTGCAGCCGATGAAAGCAATCAGTGGGCAGAGCTAGACCTGCCCATCACTTGTCGCAAAGATCCATGGGATGTGACACCATATTCTAAAATGTATAAGTGTTATATGTATGTATATATTTATGCAATAAAAGATTAGAGTGTTGTTTAAAAAATAAGCCTAGAATTTTGATGACTGATTTTTTTTTTTTTTTTTTTTTTTTTAAAAACTAAGCTCAGTTGAATATAAACACATTGCATTTAAAACAGGGTGAATTTGGTCATTTTTACTTGTATACAAATTCAATTTTTGACATTTTTTAAAGTTTATAATGCATTTTAAGCACCGTTGGGTGCACAGTGATGGAAAAGATAAATCTTATTATTGCAACCTTCAAGAACATTCTGTGGGAGGCCAACAGCACTAAAACCTATTTCAAATTAGTCACTTTAAAAAAAAAGAATTTCAAAATGTCTCAGGGTTCAATTTCACCTTCCAAAGAACCAACTCACACAACTTTTTATAAACAGACATAGTGAAACATCAATGACATTTTATGCATCTAGCATCAGTTTACAGGCTAGTGATTTGTGAGATACAGTTTCTGCTTGTTTTCTATTATAAGCACAAAAGAAATGTTGTTTTGTGCTTATTTTTCTAAAACTCTTTACATTAGAGTTACAAAGAATCATAAAATACCTTACACAGTTATTTTAATTTAGAATGATCAGATTTGAAAACTATTTCTTTAATTAATTGCAATACTCAAAACAAAAATAAAAGCATTTACAGTCATTTTTTTGCATTACCTTGAAAAATCATTTCTTTTCTTGTTTATTATGATTGATCCTTATGTGATACAAAAAAGACTTCATTTATAATCCTTAGAAAATTTTCCCATTTCTTCATTTGTACAAAAAATTTGGAATGGAGGGAGGGGTGAATCAATCTTCATTTTTTGAATCCTGCATGTGATAATCCATGGTTGGGGCTGCTGTAAGGTTACAGTTTCAGCTTTCTGAAGAGATGAATGCACATCAATACAACTGTGAAGTGTGAAGCACTAAAAATGTTTCTTCGTTTCGATTTTCAGAAAAACAGCAAAAACCATTCCTGGCCTAATTACAATAACACTGCTAACGTAGGCATTAAAACCGAATGGTTCAAGAATTTCAACATTTAAGATAAAAAATAAATTTTTTTTTTTTTTTTTTTTTTACTTAATTTTTTAAATCAAACCCCCAAACACAAAAGGTATTAGAACCTATAGTGTTTAGTACCTTGCTTGGGTTGAAAGTTGAGATTTGACTTGAATTTCTGTGCATTGTAATTTTCAGGAAATACGTGTGAATGGAGGTTGTTCCAATAAACAAAGGTTTATTTAAACAATGTTCAAAAGAACATTGCCTGTGGAAGTATTTATAGAAAAGATAAGCAGCATAAACAGAGCATCTATGAGACGGAGTGGAATAGCATTGTAAGAGACAGGTCAATTAGCATTAGCAGAGGCATATGATGCAAAAAAGCATACTTATAGAGCATCAGCCAAAAAAAATAAAAAAACCCTTCCCAATTCACCCAACCAGTCACTCCAATTGTTTGTCTAGTACAGCCTAAAATTGATTAAAGCTATCAACTTCCATAACAGATGGAAGTCTGTTCCAGCAACCAACTACCCAAAGGCAAATTATATGGCTGTTCATGTTGCTCCTGTTCTGTGTCACCTTTTTACATTTTCCTATTCCACTGGTGTTTGTCCTTTTGCTTGGAATTATACTTATATCCAGCCAGTACCTAAAATGGTGGCAAATCAATAATTAACTTAACTGCCCTCATTTGAATGGAGTCCAGAAGAGAGGTATTAGGGGCACAGCCCCAGATGTCAGAACAATATTCAATGGTAAGGTCGATTTGTGATTTGCACAGAGTGAGTAACCGTTTAGAAGAAAAGTATTGCTAACAGAAAAACAGAAAACCCAGTTTTTTATATGCAGAGGAAGCAATATTTGTGATATGCTTATGCCAAGAGAGATTAGAAGTCAGGATAATACCTAATAGAGATTGTGATCTTGTCTAGAAATCTGTACTTGTCCCTGACAACACCAGTCAGGAACAAGCACAGGGAGAGAAGATCATTCTTCCAAGATATGACAGAACTGAGCCTTAGAAGGACTGAAATTAACTAAGTTATCTTTGTGGCACTGGCGAATATTCGAGAAGTTAAACTATTTGTGAAGGGCAAGGCAAGTTTTCTCAAACTGGAAGGTGGAATGCAATTTGCTATCATCAGCAAAACTATGGATATGATTTCCTGTTAATGGAAAAAGGTCATTAACATAAAAAAGGGAAAAAATTGGAGAGATAACTGAACCTTGGGGAACACCACCATTAGCAGAGAAATTAGAAGACAGAGCCATCTACGATCATCCACAGCGAGCCTTCAGAGAGAAAACTGGATATCCAATTACAAACAACAGTTGACAATCCGTAAGATGGAAGCTTATTTTGAAGGCCTTTATGCTAAACATGATCAATAGCCTTTAAAATGTCAAGAGCAAATGCCTGAGTTACACCAAAAAGCAAGGCATTTAAACGTTACAAATACTGTTTTAAATCTTTTGATGTTAGCATTTGCTCAAATCGTGTCAGTGAAATTATTCTTGTAGGGATGAAATCCTTTATTTGGCCGCAAATTCTTTCCAGCTATACTTCTATTCCTGTTAAAGCCTGATGGTTCAATTGCATCCAGAGCTGAATATAAACCCTTAATAGCATCCTACTTTTATTCCACCTGAGAATTATAAACATTCTTGGGTCCCAATGACATTTCTTCAGTTGTATATTTTTCCATTTATATAGCTGTTCATGTTGCTCCTATTCTGTGTCACCTTTTTACATTTTCCTATTCCACTGGTGTTTCTCCTTTTGCTTGGAATTATACTCATATCCAACCAGTACTTAAAATGGTGACAAATACCTTCAACACAATTAATTATGGAGAACTCTATCAACTGGTAACTCAAACTATCTTGAAACCAACTATCAGATTAATGACTGCCAATGTGGATTCGATCAGTGTCAAGCCACTAATGAAATCCTGACTTCTGTTACTCATCTTTGTACAAATTTAACGAAAAAAATTTTGTGAAATTCAGGCAGTTACTCTACATTTCTAAGACTTTGGATCATATTAAGAAGCTCCCATCTTATGGATTTACAAAAATATTTTTTTTTGCAATAAAGTATTCATTTTTTTCTCTGACCTCTGGTGAAAGTAAATGGCTGTACCATCTAACTTCTCCACTAACACTGGTTCTTCCAAGATTCAGTGTTTCTCCTGTTCTTTTCCTCTTGTATATATAATGATCATATGCTACTGAACACAACAACACACTGCACAAAACACTTCACTCATTCCCCGCGTTTACAGAGTTCTATATCATCAGAGAATATCACGATAGAGTTGAAGTAATTCAGAAGACACCCTACATAAGCTACAATACATTTCTGAAAACCTTTACCTAAGTTTTCGGGCACCTCAGTAGCCAGGTGGGAAGGAGCTGAAGTGCGTAGCACACGCTTCTTGATTAGACCGGGGTTCGAGCACGTCACCACCAAATACGGAGGATGTGGAAAAGTCAAGGGAATGACCACCGCATATTCCAGGAGCAATATGGCCTTACTTGCTAATGGTCCGAAAAAACCAAACAACAACAACTTAAGTCTTCCTTTGTCTAGTTTTCCCACAAATGTGCTAAAGCGGTTCAAGATAAGAATGTAACATATCACAACTGGAGTACATCCAAATATCCGGCTTCGCTTTCTTCCTTAAGCTCGCAACTATTATAAAACTCTTATTAATCAATTCAAACTTCATCCCGAACAGGCTAAGAGTAGAAAACATGCTTCTTTTCCAAACAGCAGTCGAAACAGAAGGCTCGACTCCCATTTCGACAAGACATATCCTTAAATGACTGGAAATCCTAACCATTTTCTGAGCGCACTACAATTCACCTGTGTTTAAAACCATGCCCTGCACAAACAACTCAAATACCCACTACCCAATCCTTAAACGCAAATCTTCAGATAACAATTCAGAGTTGGCTGATATTTAGAAAAGGGTACCCCTACGGAGGTAGAAACCTGAGTCAAGCTAGATAAAGATCAAAAACATGCAAAACAACTCACCAGGTTCAAAAATGGCCCATACGACTTCTTATATAAACAAAAATTGTGATAATAAGCAAAAACATCACACACCACAAAAATTACTGAACCCATCATGACCGAAATAAGTAAACAGGGATGCAGCAACGCCCTCTCAATACGAGATGCACAAAATAATTTCTCATGAGTAACTATAACACCCGTGTTTGAAATCACCCGAGAAGAAATAATGGATGGATTTTCCTGAAAATGAGCATGTTTAACTCTGACTCAATCAGGGGAGACCCGTACCGAGTGTGAAATTGGTGCATTGCACCCGGGCACCAACGTTCAAGGGGCGCCTGAAAAATTGAAACTTACATACACATATGAAGAGCAAAATATATAAATATTTCTGAGGGGTGGGCGCCAAATTGTTATTCGCCCTCAGGCGCCATATTCCTTAGGAACTCCCCTGACTTAAACAACTAGCCTGATAAGCTGATCAGCTTTTTTTTTTTTTTTTTTTTGATTTGGTAGTTGTTGGCGCATCGGCTTCTGTGGCCATATTGCACCTCCCAAGGTTTTTGCAGTACTTTGATCCAAGCCCGAGGCGGGAATCGAACCCGCGACCTTTGGGTTGCCGGGCAGGTACTTTACCCACTCGGCTAGCCCGGTCGGCCAGCTGATCAGCACAGAAAAAAAAAAAAAAAAAAAAATGTCAAATAACCTCTTTTAGCATTAGCATTAGTAGAGGCATTTGATGCAAGAAAGCAAGCTTATGCAGCATCAGCCAAAAAAAAAAAAAAAACAACCACTTCCACTTCACCCCTCTGTTCGTTCAAAATACCTGTCCCGCTGAGCCTTAAACTTATTTAGGCTATCAACGTCCACTACAAGGGATGGAAGTCTGTTCCACCAACTAACCACCCGCTGGCTAAAGGCAAATTTCCGCACATCTATCTTTCCTCATTCTGAATTTATGACCCCTCAGGTGATTATTCTGAGCTAGAGGAAGAATCCCATCAGCATTGAGCATGCTCAAACCATTCAAGGCTTTATACACCTCTATCAGATCACCTCGCTGGTGCCTAGTCTCCAGACACTGTTATTTGCAAAACTTAAGCCTTTCTTCGTAAGAGCACCCCTTTGTTCCATTCACTAATCTTGTTGCCCTTCTCTGTACTCGTTCCAGCAGCTCTACATCCTTCTTGAAATGAGGCCTCCAGACCTGTATACAGTACTCTAGGTGTGGCCTGACCATTGCCTTATACAAGGGAATAATCACCTCCTTATCCCTGCTGGAAAAATTCCTGTATATCATTGACAATACTCCATGAGCTACTCTTGCAGCCCGTCTGCACTGCTCAGAGAACTTCATATCTGCCTGCACAACCACCCCCAAGTCCCTTTCATTTTCTACCACTGTCAGTGTAGTACCATAGAGTTGATACGTTGCTCTGGGGTTGCTGTTTCCCACGTGTAGTACTTTACATTTGTCAATGTTAAACTTCATTTGCCACCTCTCAGCCCATCTGCTCAACCTTTCCAGATCCTGTTGCAGCAGCATAGTGTCAGTAGTGTCCTTGACAATCCTGCCAACCTTTGTATCGTCTGCAAACTTGGACATTAAGCTTGATATACCATCATCCATATCATTTATAAATACAGAAAACAATAATGGACCCAACACTGAGACCTGAGGGACTCCACTAATAACATTAGTCCACGATGAGCAGTGTCCATTGATTACCACTCTCTGTCTTCTCCCCCTCAACCACCCCTTTATCCATAGCAGCAATTTGCCTCCAATGTCACACTGCTCCAATTTGTGTGTAGCAGTCTTCCATGTGCAACAGTATCAAAAGCCTTTCTAAGATCCAAGTATATAATATCAAAGCTATTCCCTGCATCCAGTTCTCTTGTGACTGCATCATAGTATCCAATCAAATTGGTCAGGCAAGACTTCCCCTTAACAAAACCATGCTGTGTCCGAGCTATAACTGAAGTCTTGTCTAAATGATCCTGCAGTGCTTTTTTAACCAGTGCCTCCATTAATTTTCCTGGAACAGAAGTTAAGCTCACAGGTCTATAATTACTTGTGTCAGCCTTTTATCCTCCTTTGTGAATTGGGGTCACATTTGCACATTTCCAGTCTATGGGTACCTCCCCTGAGTCCAAGGAAGCTCTCATAATTATGGCTAAGGGATTGCTTACTTCCTTTGCTGCCTCCTTTAATATAACTGGATAGATCCCATCCACCCCGGGTGCCTTTCTTGTGTTTATCTTCAACAATTTCTTCTCCACTTTACTCCCAGTTATTTCAAGATTCTGTAGCTTACTGCTAGAGTTGAATACACCTCTGGCATTCCCCTCGCTGAATAACTCTTCATGTGTGAATGTCGATGCAAAATATTCATTTAGTTTGTTAGCTACCTGAGCAGGATCATTAACAGTTGACCCATCAATATCAAGTGGACCAATCTGATTCATCCCCTTCTTTCTAGAGTTTACATAAGTAAAGAACTCTTTGCTGTTTTTCTTTCCATCCCTTGCAAAGGATTTCTCGTAATCTGCCTTCGCCTGTCTAACCTCCTTTGTAACTTGGTTGCATATCAACTTGTATCTATCATAGGCTTCTGTGTCATGTATTAATTTGTAAGTATCCCATGCATTTTTCTTCTCTGCCATATGCCTCATTAGTTCATCTAACATCCATTTTGGCCTAAACCTTGAACAATATTTCTTAGTTGGTATGTAAAGCCTAGTAGCTTCCAAGATAAGTTCTTTGAATGCTTCCCATTGTGAATTTGCTGTTGGTAACATCATCTGTTGGTCGCACTGTATAGTATTTAAATACTGTCTCAGTCCATCGTAGTCGCCTTTCCGAAAGCAATAACCCTTCCCTTTACCCCTAATGGTAGTTACCTCTTTGAGTAAATCCCACTTGAGCACACTGTGATCTCTGCCACCTAGTGGTTCATTTATCTGCAGATTCTTAATGCATGAAGAATCACTGCTGATAATCAGATCAAGAGTATTACTCCCTCTACTTGCCTCCCGAACATGCTGATGTAGAAAACAATCATCCAATAAATCCACAAGAGCCTTGCTAGTGTGTGAGTGACCAGCCCCCAAATTCCAGTCAATATCTGGGAAATTAAAATCACCCATTATAAGACTCTCTGATTTACTGGCCCACTCTATTTCCCTGTTCAGTTTCTTATTATACTCATCAGAGTCATTAGGCCTATAGCACACTCCTACTCTCAATTTTGATCTCCCAATGCTTATGTCACACCAAACTGACTCAACACTGAACTGTCCAGCGATGTCGACTGGCTTCACTTCCTTGGTTTTTATGTTTCTTAACTAATAGCATAACCCCTCCCCCCTTCCTATCCTGTCTGTCCTTTCTGTAGACGTTGTACTCCCCAAATTGCAGTTCTGCATCCCTTATATCTGTGTGACACCATGTCTCTGAAATCCCAACAATATATGCCTTTGATGTTTTGAGCAATACCTCAAATTCATCAAATTTATTTACTAAACTGCTAGCATTGGTGTACACGCAAGTATACCTGCACCTGTTTCTATTCTTAGCTACCCGAACACAACCCACGTGTTTACTTGTACAGCAATTACTCCTATCAGTCTCTGAATTATCCTGCATCTTGTTTTTCAGGCTTCTGCTCATTCTAATAGAAGCAGTGCAAGAATCTCTTTCACCTCTGCCAGTGGCTACTGTCAATCTATTGGTCTTTGTCTCCCCCCAAGCTAGCAGTTTTCCGACCCACCTAACACTGCCTAGATAGCATCAGCAAATATTCTTCCACCATTTATATTTAAGTGTATCCCATCCCTGTAGAAGCAATCTCTCCTGTTATCAAGTACAGTCCAGGCTGAAAAAAATTCTACCCCTTGAGCCTTGCACAATCTTTGCAGGGCAGAATTGATCGATACAGCTCTCATCATATACTCCCTCCTATCATGTCTTGGCAGAATTACAGACACTTTCAAATTCAACCCTAATTCTCGGCTTTTGTTCAACAGTGACCTGTACTTGTTAAGTAATTCTGCCGGTCTCCTACTCTTAATATCATTAGTGTCACTGCCTTGACTCTTGACACTGCCTTATCAGGGAAATATGGAAGTGCTATTAAATATGTGTAAACGTTTGCGTGTAAACAAAAATGGTGAGCGAATGACGGTCTAAGGGTGTGTATGCCTTCGACATGAGTAAGGTGATGATTGTATACAGCTGATGGGCTGTATATAATTATGTACTGTATATTTAAAAGAGCAGACTATTGAATGCTGTTGGCAGGATTAGGGACAGTAAAGTATGCACTCGGCCCCGTCGCCTGGGCTCTGATGGCATTAAAACATCATCAAAACTAGAGGATACGATGTATCTGTCAACCAGTGACAGAAACCGATCTGTCGCCATCCGGCATATTTTGAGTTTCATAACGCCGTCACTGTGCGATGATGCGAGAAGTAGGGCTGCATTCTCATAATCCGTTATTTCGTCTGGATCCGACTGCAATTTATTGTAATCATTAGCAGCTTCAGTGGTGAAGAGAGAGCTGATTGAGGGCAAAGACGAATTATATTTTCATTTTGAGATCCTGTGACAGCCGTATGCCCCTCTGGAGACAAATTCTTTATACAAGTGACACGATGTCTCTGAAATACAAGCAATATCTGAATTTGATGACTTGACTAGCACTTCAGCTTCATCAAATATATTTACTATGCTTCTAACATTGGTGTAAATACATCTGTTTTTATTATTAGCTACCCTAAAAATAAGAACCTATGTATTTCCTTGTTCCACGATGACCTACAGCAAGCCTTGAAATCCCCAGTACCTTGCTTTTCAGGCTGCTGCATGTTCTAGTAGCAGTGCAAGGATCACTTTGACTTCTGCCTGCATCTATTGTTAATCTATTAGTCTATGTATCCCCCCCCCAAAGCTACCAGTTTCTTGACCCACCTAACACTACCTGGCATCAACAAATATTTTCGTACCTTGTCTATTTTAATGTATCACATTGTAGAAGCAGTCTCTCCTCTTAACCAGCACGGATCACACTGAGAAAAATTTATCCTACGAACCTTGCGCAATCTCTCCCCAACTGAATTGATTGACAAGGCATATTCTGTATTCCGTCCTATCATTTGGAAGAATTACACACTTTCAAATTTAATCGTAACTCAACTTTTTCTTAACGTTTTAATCCTCAGATCTAATCTTAATTTCATTGGTGTATAACCATATCGCTTTTTTTTTTTTGCCCTTAAAAGATGATATCTGCTCTATAATATCAACTTTTGCCCCCAGCAAATATACCCTGGTCCTAATTCAACTATCTCTTTGCAGAATATATTTTTCCATTTCCTTGACAATAGACCAACTGATAATAGCTACCTCCTTTGGGACTAGTACATTCTTCATTGGGGTTGCCGCCACTGTGTTAGCCAATGTGCCAATGCAAGCTTTGGCATTGAGGTGGAAAGCTGAGAGCTTGGTGGACCCCAACTTAATTCCTTCGAGAGAATCCACTGTGTTCTTCAAACTATCATCAGAGCCGTGCTGAGGGCGAGGCAAATGCGGCTGTTGCCTCATGTTAAAAGCCAAAATAAAGATTAAATAATTGCCAAAATTGCCATCATTTACAGTAGGGTGCAATTTTTCATTCTTGCCTCAGGTACTAAAATGGCTCGGCACAGCTCTCGCTATCATAAATGCCCATCACATCCTCTCACTCTTTACATCAAACACAGACATCCCCCTCGGCCGTCCAGTTCCAGTGGTCGGCAAACATCAGAGAAGCAGTACATTTCGTGAGGCCGTGATTCGCAGTACAACTGCCCTCCCCCTCAATTCTACTCTGAGGCACAGCCTCCCATTACTTTCAGCCCTTTGCTTTGCTGTTCTGGTGTGAGATATGGTTTCCGTTCAAATTCAATTCAATAGAATACTAAAGTAATACAATTAAATGCAAAGCTACACTCCATTATTTGGGTACCACTTGTCTCCGTGTAGAATGGAGTAATTGTATGACTGAGTTCTGTGATTATTGTGAAGGCGTTTTCATTCTGATTATTTTGTCACAAAGGGGCGGATGCTTAGCTTAGGTAGAGTGTTTATCCCCCATCCCACAGTTTTATGATCGGAAAACGAGTTTCCGATTTAAAAACTGTGGCAAGTGGGGGAAAAACACCCTAGACATATCAACCCAGGAGTAGTAGTAGTAGTAGGCGGGAAAAGCAGTGTGGCACTTGCCAATCACTGCTTTGTTCCTGCCCGTTTGTCGAAATATGGACTAGTACCCAAGATCTGGAGTTTTACCAAATGCAAAAATGCAATATTAACACTATGCACCAGTGAGGGAGCAATAATATGTATTGCACTATCAAGTTTTACGTTATTAAACCTCATTGTTCTTAAATATTTTGATGTTATCAAATATATATATTATGATATGGAGTTTAAGCTGTACCGTTACGAATATAAAATCAAAAGTTAATTATAATAGCTAATAAAATTATATATTAACGTCAACCTTCGTAATTCGAACTTTTGATATTCCTGTTTACCACAATCAAGAGATATGAATTCCCCTACCGAACACTACTGTACTTTGGGATATCACCAATACAAAGTTCTACGTCTCTAGCTGAATTTAAAAATAAGCTAACGAACGTAACTGGGACTATAAAGATATTTCTATAATATGATTTAATATGCTAATTAGGTAATTAAAACGGTAAAAATTTTCCGAAACTTATATTTCCCCAGGAGGTCAAAATTCTTGCGTGTAAATGTCTATATCCAGTTCTCTGTACAGTCTGGGTAAAATGCCCACCTTTGGTTCTTTATTCCAGGAAAGTTATTGCATTAATTTAACGAGTTCAGGTAATAAGTAAATTAGGCTATTATATCGCTGCAAACAGCTCATATAAATATTATGATACAGTCAGTAGTAGATTTAGCACTTGAGAGGCCCCAGGCGCAATTCAATTTTGAGGCACCCTTCTAAATATATTCAGTGCCAATACAGCATGCACTCTACGCGCACATTTTTACTATAGCACGCGCTCTAGATTTGGTGTTGCGGTTTTAATGATTTTGGTTGCGCAATTCTTTCATACATATTTTAACTAAGGTTTAAATGAAAAAATGACACAACTACCATCCCTCCCAAATATAACATTAATACACGAAAACAACAAATCTCCAAACCAAAGCGATAAAATAGTTAAATCGTACACCGCGCCGATATGGATATGAATTCATGGTCCCACTGTAACATACAGGCAGGCGTGCAGAACAGAAGGTACGTAGCATGAACTTGCATAGCAGTCCCTGCCTGTAAATTGCACGGTATCACGGTAGAATGCAGGCAAAATAGCACCATATTTTATTTGTGACCTTCCCTACCTCTTGCAAGTTGCAACTTTTAAGAGGTAGCAAAAATTTTAGATTATATCTATATTTACTCTCTTTTATTCATCATTACTGGTCGACATGGGTTTTTTTTTATAAACGTGTATAAATTTATTTATTAATAAAAAACACATTGAAACAACATAGTTATCAGTCTGTTTATTAAACATTAAAAATATATTCGAATATAAAATAACATCATGTTTGTTATTGTAGGTGTACCAATGTCAATGGGTGTATAAAAATGGGGATTTTTTCAGCATAGCAAATGATAAGTTTAATTTTTCAATTTATGTTTTTGTCATTTGACAGAAAGGCAGCACTGGCGTAAACTGGAGTCTAAACGAAGTACGGCTCAATGAATTTGCCGGCGATTTTCGTTCGGTTGCTGCCGCCGAGGTCGCCTGTTTTGCGGCATTGGTTTTTGTGCGAGTGCCGGCGAGGCTTAGGTGTCGAGTCGGGGAAGAAAATTATTTTTTGTTCTTATTTCACTCTCTAGATGGCACCATTTATTCTTCGATTTTTATCGATTTAAATTTAAGTTTTAATTTTTCCGATCCTCGAGCCCATGTCATTACTTACGGCCGGTCTGCTGCTTATCCGCACAGCTACCCTTTCAGTTACAAAAATGTGCCTGTTATAGTTAAGAGTCGGGTGAGTGTGACATCAAGAAATCTGTATTTTGCATACGAGTTTCGTTCTGATTGATGGGGGCTTTGAACGAGTGTGCTCGTTGGTTGTGGGGATTTAAACGAAGTACGGTTCTATGAGTTTGCCAGTGGTTTCTGGTCGGGGTTCTGCAGTAGAAATCGTCTGTTTTTTCCCGCGTTGGTTTTCAAGTGAGCGTGGGTGGGTGCGCAATGAATTGTGGGTCTTTTTATTTAATGTGTTTTGAGGATTAAATATATATTTTGCCTCGATAGGCTAAGTCCATCTAGCAATCCTTTCTGTAAGTTGAAAAGTGAGAATCTGAAATTAAGTATTTTATTTAATTTTATGTGCTTCGATGATTAAATATATATTTTCTTTCCCATAGCTATATATGGTTGTATGGTGGCTCCATCTGCACGTTGATAAGTAAGAATCTGAAATTAATGATTTTATTTTATGTGTTTTGATGCTTAAATATATATATTTTTACTTGGAAAATTAAATGCACAGGGCATAATCCTTATGGGTTTTGATAATTAACTATATAGTATCAGTGTAAATTCACCATAGTAAACCCATATATTTTAACTACATATATATTAGTAATGCAATAGTAGCTATCTCATTGTGAAGGCAACCACATTATGAGATACAATTAAAACGATGTCCTCAACGCTAAATACGTAGTTCAAATATATGGGTTAACTATGGTGTATTTACACCGATACTATATAGTTAAAAATATTAGTATAAAGTAAAAGACTACAAACATGGCGAATAATTACCAGATTCCAGTAGAGCTGTTTTACAATTTCATTGCGAAACGAATAACATCAATATCGTCAATTAAAAACAAACCCATTCTTCCATAATAAATACGAAATTCTATGTTATAGCAGCGACCCCACCAAACTTTCAATTGACATTTAAAATGTATTCAAAGAATATATATACAGAGAACCCTATTGATTAGGTATCTTTCTAAATATTAAAATAATTTCCCTCCTAGTGATATTTATTCAGCCAATGGGAGAAGAGAGATGCATGCTACGTGTAATACTAACAAATACTTAAATACGTGGAGAAGGCTGCATAAGCATGGGTAATAAGTCAACATACTTTCCTGGCACGATCCTTTAACTTTCTTAACCCGCTCAAATATAATTTATAGATTTTGACTCAAACCAGTTTGTTGTCAGAATTACTGTCATTAACAACCCTGCCAACCTTTGTATCATCTGCAGACTTCAACATTAAGCCTGATATACCTTTATCAATATCATTGATAAATATACCAAAGAAAAATGGGCCCAACACCGAACCCCGGTGGACTCCATATTAGCCCATGAAGAGCAGCATCCATTGATTACCACTCGGTCTTCTCCCACTCAACCACTCTTTTATACATTGTAGCAACTTATCCTTAATATCATACTGCTCCAATTTGTACAGTAGTCTTCCATGCGCAACAGTGTCAAAAACTTTCCTGAAATCCATGTATATCAAAATTATTTTGATATCATAAGTCTGAAAATATGCAGTAAAACTTTGGTGTTGATCTAACTTTTCTTTCTTAATTAATGCCCAAACATCCAAAACCAATATACATTTCTATACTGGGCTTGGATATTGAGGGGCTGTTGAACCGAAAGTGGTCACAAAACTTTCCCAAAGACTAACAGATGATACCATAAAAATTTGATATCGATCTGATGTTTTATTATTGAACTTATTGAGCATTGCCCAAACATTCAAAACATCTTTCTGTATATGGTAATAGTTTGAAATTTTACAAAAAAAAAAAAAAAAAAAAAAAAATCTGAATTGGTCCAATAAAAATTTAGATTTTAAACCTGGGGTAGCTCAACAAATATTCAATTTCATTAAAATTTGTTCACCGAAAGCCAAATTGTTACACGAAAAGAGATGAGTGGACACAGTGAAAATGACAGATGCTTTATGCATTTGAAAATGCATCTAAAAAGGAGAACCCTTAACCCTACCAAATACTGACTACAGGATCATTCAGACTAACAAGTAGATAGCAGGAGGAAGTTGATAAGTTTTTGTGCTCTTCCTTTAATCTTTGCTCAATACAGCAAGTGTTAATTTACTTATTTTTTATTCTATGTAAGCTTACACACATGTATGCAAGTGATCAATCCAAGAAAAAACGAGCATACCACTATAATACAACTTTATTCAATGAGTCATGTGACAAATGCTCAGAATTGAGGAAAAGTTATTGAGGTGCTTCTCGAGTAAATGGCTCTCTACTGTATCACTAAGTTACCACATTTTAAAATGATGCAGCATTTAAAATAAATTAATAACTTCACATGTATAACCTGACTGTCAATTATTTAACCAAAATTTATGATATGAGCCAGATTTCAAAAATTAACTTGAAAAGGTCAGTTTTATTACTATAAACAAATGACTTCAAGTATTTAACACAACTGAAATTGTATAGTCATAGATAACTTTTGTAAATTGAGCCTTTGCCAGCAGTCAAGAGGCATCTTTCATATTTCTTGGAAATTTATTTTTACTTATACTCTGAACAGTCACCATAAACAGCAAATTTACAATTTCATTTGTGACAATTTCACTGTAAAGAGTTTACAATTTCATTGTGGCTGCTATACCAGTATATCAGTTAACGAACTAAGCATATGTGGTTCTGGTATCCAAATAGGCTATCCCAGGACTGCAGCCACCTTTAAGGGCTTATGGCTTTTCCCACATTTCTAACAAATTACTCCTGAGTAACTTGTTAGAAATGCCTGCTAATCAGAGTGCCTTGTCATGTATTTCACTGGTAAGGAGTTTTTCCTGAGTGTGAACCAACAAATGTTTTTTCAGATTCCCTGATAGTGAAAATGTCTTACCACATACTTCACAAGTGAAGTTTTTTTCCTGAGTATGAACCAGCAAATGTCTTTTCAACTTACATGATTGGGAGAATGACTTGCCACATATTTCACAAGTGAAGGGTTTTTCCTGGGTGTGAACCAATAAATGTCTCCTCACTTCTCCTGATGTAGAAAATGGTTTTTCACATATTGTACAAGTGAAGGGTTTCTCTTGAGAGTGAACCAATAAATGTCTCCTCACATCTCCTGATGTAGAAAATGGTTTTCCACATATTGTACAAGTGAAGGGTTTCTCTTGTGAGTGAACCAATAAATGTCTTTTCAGGTTACCAGCTTCAGAAAATGGTTTATCACATACTTTACAAGTGAAGGGTTTCTCCTGCGTATGATATAATAAATGTGATTTTAGATTACCTGACCTTGCAAATGCCTTACCGCATACCTCACAACTGAAAGATTTCTCCTGAGAATGAACTAATAAATGTCTTTTCAGATTACCAGATTCAGAAAAGGTTTTGCCACATATTTCACAACTGAAGTGTTTCTCCTGAGAGTGAACTAATAAATGTCTTTTCAGGTTACGCATTCTTGAAAATGCCTTGCCACATACTTCACAATTGAAGGGTTTTTCCTGAGTGTGAACCAACAAATGCTTTTTCACTTTACCTGATTCTGAAAATGGTTTACCACAAATTTCACAAGTAAAGGGTTTCTCCTGGGTATGCACTCTGCAGTGTCTTCTGAGTTGACTTGAATATATAAATATCTTTCCACATACTTCACATTTAAAATGTTTCTGCTTATGACACTGCTTCCTTCCTATTGAAATACAAGTATCTGTTGACAGTGTGTTTTTGTAACTCTTTCTTTCTATTATTTCATTTTGAATAATGGAATTCTGGGTACTTGTAACCTCTGTCATTGAATTTTCCTATGAATCTGTTATTCTATGTGGAAAATGACTTTCTGCTTGCAATTATATTGTTACTTGGCAGAGAAATTACTGATTATTCTCTTTTATCTTATTACCTGTTATACAGATTTTCTTGAAACACTGTTCTTTAAATGGACTTTTCATTTTCTAAACACCTAATTACTCATATGTCCTCCGTGATGGATCTATAAAAAAGGGGAGGGAAAAAACAAGAGGAATATACGTAGTACATTAATACATACTCAAGAAATAATGACAGTTTTGAAAAGAAAGAGTATAATTTTAAGTTAATCTTTAGAGCTGCTGCAACCCATGAATCTTTGTGAAAACAACTGATGGGCAAATCTAGCTCCAGCCACCAGTTTGCAGTCATTGGAAGATCTAGTTCTGTGAGCACTCTAACTAATGCTACTTTGCATTATATAGGGTATTAATTATCATTGGTTTGATTTGCTTTGGAATGTTGTTGGAATTTACCACTTTTGCATTAGAATTTGTTTTATAGGTTATTAATTACCACTCATTTGCTTTGGAATGTGTTTCAATCACTATCCATACCATACAGGCTGGAGATATCAGGTTAGTGTTCTCTTCGTATTTTCCAATTACAAAAGTGTGATTTTTTTTCAGTATACTTTTATTTTTGGGATATTTAAAAAAGGCCAACTTAGTTTATGGCATCAATTCAGGAGGGATTCAAGCAAAAAACAGTATACGATACCGCATAACTTTATGTATTTGGTACTGTTTTTTACTGAAGATTATGGACACTGTTAATTGCTTGAATCTGTCCTGAATTAGTGGCATGATCCAACCTAACATTTTTTCATTAACCAAAAATGAAAGTCTATTAAAAAAACCATGCTTCTTTTTCTTGAATAATCCAATGTCAAAGGAGGGTAAGTGCTGAGATTGTTAGTCTAATTAAAACAAAGGTCAAGTTTGCCAGCCTGTACGTCGCATTCCTACTGGATGTAGTGATTAAAAAAATGGCATTCAGTCTAACGCAAAATTGCGGAAATTTGCAGCCGATGAAAGTATTCAGTGGGCAGAGATAGACATGCCCATCACTTGTGGCAAAGATCCATGGGATGTGGCACCATATTCTAAAATGCATAAGTGTTTTATGTATGTATATATTTATGCAATAAAAGCTTAGAGTGTTGTTTCAAAAATAAGCCTAGAATTTTGATGACTGATTTTTCTTTTCTTTTTTTGTAAAGAAACTAAGCTCAGTTGAATATAAAACACATTGCATTTAAAACAGGGTGAATTTGGTTGATTTCTTTTGTATACAAATTCACTTTTTGACATTTTTTAAAGGTTATAATGCATTTTAAGCACTTTTTTTAGGCAAATTGATGGAAAAAATAAATCTTATTACACCGCAACCTTAAAGAACATTTTGTGGGAGGCCAACAGTACTAAAAACTATTTTAAATTAGTCACTTTAAAAAAAAAGAATTTTAAAATGTCTCAGGGTTCAATTTCACCTTCCAAAGAACCAACTCACACAACTTTTTATAAACAGACTTAGTGAAACATCAATGACATTTCATGCATCTAGCATCAGTTTACAGGCTAGTGATTGTGAGATACAGTTTCTGCTTGTTTTCTATTATAAGCACAAAACAACATTTGTTTTGTGCTTATTTTTCTAAACTGTTTACATTAGAGTTACAAAGAATCATAAGATACCTTAGACAGTTAATTTAATTTAGAATGATCAGATTTTAAAACTATTTCTTTAATTAATTTCAATATTCAAAACAAAAATAAAAGCATTTACAGTCATTTTTTTTGCATTACCTTGAAACGTCATTTCTTTTCTTGTTTATTACGATTGATCCTTATGTGATACAAAAAAGAACGCATTTATAATCCTTAGAAAATTTTCCCATTTCTTCATTTGTACAAAAAATTTGGAATGGAGGGAGGGGTGAATCAATCTTCATTTTTTGAATGCTGCACGTGATAATACATGGTTGGGGCTGCTGTATGGTTACAGTTTCAGCTTTCTGGAGAGATGAATGCACATCACTACAACTGTGAAGTGGGTGGCATTTTAAAAATTTTACTTTGTTTCGATTTTCAGAAAAACAGCAAAAACAATTCCTGGCCTAATTACAATAGCACTGCTAACGTAAGCATTAAAACTGAATGGTTCAAGAATTTCAACATTTAAGATAAAAAATAACATTTATAAAGCCTTTTTTTTTTCTTTTGTTTAGGCTTATAATTTCTCTCTGCCCCAGTCTGTCAAATAAATTATGACATTCCAGTGTTTCAAGATCTATTGGTACCAAATAGGTACAGCATTGGCCAGATTTTTTTTTTTTTACTTAATTTTTTAAATCAAAACCCCAAACACAGGTATTAGAACCTATAGTACTTAGTACCTTGTGAGATTTGACTTGAATTTCTGTGGATTGTAATTTTCAGGAAATACGTGTGAAGGGAGGGGTTGTTCCAATAAACAAAAGTTAAAGGGATAAAGGAGGAAGAGGAAAAGTTGGTCCTGTGAGTTTAAGTTGGACAGTAAGAGGATGACTGTTTGTAACACATGTTGGGAGGCCTGGTCGGGGGGGGGGATCATACATGACAATTCAAAAGAACAGTGCCTGTGGAAGTATTTATAGAAAAGATAAGCAGCATAAACAGAGCATCTATGAGACGGAATGGAATAGCATTGTAAGAGAAGTCAATTAGCATTAGCAGAGGGATATGATGCAAAAAAGCATACTTATAGAGCATCAGCCAAAAAAAATAAAAAACCTTCCCATTTCACCCATCCAATCACTCCAAATGTTTGTCTAGTACAGCCTAAAATTTATTTCAGCTATCAACTTCCATACCAGATGGAAGTCTGTTCCAGCAACCAACTACCCACTGGCTAAAGGCAAATTATATAGCTGTTCATGATGCTCCTGTTCTGTGTCACCTTTTTACATTTTCCTATTGGTGTAGGATTTTTTTAATTTTTACATTTTCCTATTCCAAGCAAAAGTATAATTCTTTTTGCTTGAAATTATACTTATATGCAGCCAGTACTTAAAATGGTGGCAATAATTAACCTAACTGCCCTCATTTGAATGGAGTCCAGAAGTGGGGTATTGGGGAAACCGCCCCAGATGTGGGAACAATATTGAATGATAAGGTGGATCTGTGATTTGCACAGAATGAGTAACTGTTTAAAAGAAAAGTATTGCTGAAAGAAAAAGAGAAAACCCAGTTTTTTATATGCAGAAGAAGCAATATTTGTGATATGCTTATGCCAAGAGAGATTAGAAGTCAGGATAAAACCTAATAGAGATTGTGATCTTGTCTAGAAATCTGTACTTGTCCCTGACAACACCAGTCAGGGTGTTGTTAGGGACAAGCACAGAGAGAGAAGATCCTTCTTGCAAGATATGAGAGAACTGAGCCTTAGAAAAACTGAAATTAACTAAGTTATCTTTGTAGCACTGGCGAATATTCGAGAAGTTGAAGCTGTTTGTGCAGGGCAGGGCAAGGTTTCTCAAACTGGAAGGTGGAATGCAATTTGCTATCATCAGCAAAACTATGGATATGATTTCCTGTTAATGGAAAAAGGTCATTAACATAAAAAAGGGAAAGAGTTGGAGAGATAACTGAACCTTGGGGAACACCACCATTAGCAGAGAAATTAGAAGACAGAGCCATCTACCATCATCCACAGTGAGCCTTCAGAGAGAAAACTGGATATCCAATTACAAACAACAGTTGACAATCCATAAGATGTAAGCTTATTTTGAAGGCCTTTATGTTTAAAAGGTCAAAAGCCTTTGAAATGTCAAGAGCAAATGCGTGATTTACACCAAAAAGCAAGGCATTTAAACGTTACAAATACTGTTTTAAATCTTTTGATGTTAGCATTTGCTCAAATCATGTCAGTGAAATTATTCTTGTAGGGATGAAATCCTTTATTTGGCCGCAAATTCTTTCCAGCTATACTTCTATTCCTGTTAAAGCCTGATGGTTCAATTGCATCCAGAGCTGAATATAAACCCTTAATAGCATCCTACTTTTATTCCACGTGAGAATTCTAAACATTCTTGGGTCTCAATGACATTTCTTCAGTTGTATATTTTTCCATTTATATAGCTGTTCATGTTGCTCCTATTCTGTATCACCTTTTTACATTTTCCCATTCCACTGGTGTTTCTCCTTTTGCTTGGAATTATATTCATATCCAGCCAGTACCTAAAATGGTGACAAATACCTTCAATACAATTAATTATGGAGAACTCTATCAACTGCTAACTCAAACTATCTTGAAACCAACTATCAGATTAATGACTGCCAATATGGATTCCATCAGTGTCGAGCCACTAATGAAATCCTGACTTCTGTTACTCATCTTTGTACAAATTTAACGAAAAAATTTGGTGAAATTCAAGCAGTTACTCTACATTTCTAAGGCTTTGGATCATGTTAAAAAGCTCCATCTTATGGATTTACAAAAATATTTTTTTGCAGTAAAGTATCCAGTTTTTTCTCTGACCTCTGGTGAAAGTAAATGGCTCTAACTTCTCCACTAAAGCTGGTGCTTCCAAGATTCAGTGTTTCTCCTGTTCTTTTTCTCTTGTATATACAGTATAATGATCATATTCTACTGAACACAACAACACACTGCACAAAACACTTCACTCATTCCCGGCGTTTACAGTTCTATATCATCATAGAATATCACGATAGAGTTGAAGTAATTCAGAAGCCACCCTACATAAGATACAATACATTTCTGAAAACCTTTAGCTAAGTTTTCCATTGTTTAGATTTCCAACAAATGTGCTAAAGCGGTTCAAGATAAGAATGTAACATATCACAACTGGAGTATGTCCAAATATCCGGCTTCGCTTTCTTCCTAAAGCTCGCAACAATTGTAAAACTCTTATTAATCAATTCAAACTTGATCCCGAACAGGCTAAGAGTAGAAAACATGTTTCTTTTCCAAACAGCAGTCGAAACAGAAGGCTCGACTCCCATTTCGACAAAACATATCCTCCACTGACTAGAAATCCTAACCATTTGCTGACAGTGCACTACAATTCACCTGTTTAAAACTATGCCCTGCACAAACTTCTCAAATACCCACTACCCATTCCTTAAACGCAAATCTTCAGATAACAATTAAGAGTTGGCTGATATTTAGAAAAGGGACCCCCCCCCCCTATGGAGGTAGAAACCTGAGTCAAGCTAGATAAAGAACATGCAAAACAACTCACCAGGTTCAAAAATGGCCCATTCGACTTCTTATATAAACAAAAATTGTGATAATAAGCAAAAACATCACACACCACAAAAAATACTGAACCAATCATGACCGAAATAAGTAAACAGGGATCGCAGCAGCGCCCTCTCAATACGAGATGCACAAAATTATTTCTTTTGAGTAACTATAATACCCGTGTTTGAAATCACCCGCGAAGAAATAATGGATGGATTTTCCTGAAAATGAGCATGTTTAACTCTGATTTAATCAGGGACGACACGTACCGAGTGTGAAATGGGTGCATTGCATCAGGGCACCAACGTTCAAGGGGCGCCTGAAAAATTGAAACTTACATACACATATGAAGAGCAAAAAATATAAATATTTCAAAGGGGTGGGCGCCAAATTGCTATTCGCACTCGGGCGCCATATTCCTTAGGAACCCCCCCTGACTTAAACAATTAACCTGATAAGCTGATCAGCACAGAAAAAATGTCAAATAACGTCTTGACACTGCCTTGTCACGGAAATATGGAAGCGCCATTAAATATGTAGTAGTAGTAGTAGTATTAGTGGCATGCGAAGCAAGAAAGCAACTGTATGAGCTTATGCAGCATCAGCCAAAAAAAATAAATAAATAATCACACTATTCCCTCCAAATTCCTGTCCAGTTCCTCCTTAAATTTATTCAACCTATCAACTTCCACAACGACAGATGGAAGTTTGTTCCAGCAATTAACCACCAGCTGGCTAAAAGCAAATTTCCGCACATCTATTCTACATCTGTCTTTTCTTAATTTGAATTTATGCCCCCTTAGGTTCGTAATCTGAACAAGTGGAAGGATCCCACCAGAATTTAGTGTGTTGAGCCCATTCAAGGCCTTATACACCTCAATCAGATCACCGCGCAGGTGCCTAGTCTCCAGCCACTGCAATTTGCAGAACTTAGGCCTCTCTTGGTAAGAGGATCCCTTCATTCCCCTCACCAATCTTGTTGCCCTTCTCTGTACACGCTCAAGTAAGTGTACAGAGAAGGGCAAACGTTTGTGTCAACGTTTGCGTGTAAACAAAAATGGTGAGCGAATGACGGTCTAAGGGTGTGTGTTCTTCGACATGAGTAAGGTGATGATTATATACAGCTGATGGGCTGTATATAATCATGTATATTTAAAACAGCAGACTATTGAATGCTTTTGGCAGGATTAGGGACAGTAAGGTATGCACTCGGCCACGTCGCCTGGGCTCTGATGGCATTAAAACATCATCAAAACTAGAGGATACGATGTATCTGTCAACTAGTCACAGAAACCGATCTGTCGCCATCCGCCATATTTTGAGTTTCATAACGCCGTCACTGTGCGATGATGCGAAATGTAGCGTTGCATTCTCATAGTCCGTTATTTCGTCTGGATCGGACTCCATTTTATTGTAATCATTAGCAGCTTCAGTGGTGAAGAGAGAGCTGATTGAGGACAAAGATGAATTATATTTTCATTTTGAGATCCTGTGACAGCCGTATGCCCCTCTGGAGACACATTCATTATACAAGTCACACGATGTCTTTGAAATGCAAGCAATATCTGAATTTGATGACTTGACTAGAACTTCAGCCTCATCAAATATATTTACTATGCTTCTAACATTGATGTACATGCATCTGTTTTTATTCTTAGCTACCCTAAAAATAAGAACCTATGTATTTCCTTGTTCCACGATGACATACAGCAGGCCTTGAAATCCCCAGCACCTTGCTTTTCAGGTTTCTTCATGTTCCAGTAGCAGTGCAAGGATCACTTTGACTTCTGCCTGCATCTATTTTTAATCTATTAGTCTGTGTATCCCCCCCCCAAAGCTACCAGTTTTCTGACCCACCTAACACTACCTCGATAGCATCAACAAATATTTTTGCACCTTGTCTATTTTAATGTATCACCTTGTAGAAGCAGTCTTTCCTCTTAACCAGCACGGATCACACTGAGAAAAATTTATCCCACGAACCTTGTGCAATCTCTCCACAGCTGAATTGATTGACAAGGCATATTCTGTATATTCCGTCCTATCATTTGGAAGAATTACACACTTTCAAATTTAATCCTAACTCAACTTTTTCTCACTGTTTTAAGTCCTGAGATCTACTCTTAATGTCATTAGTGTATAACGATTTTTTTGCCCTTGAAAGATGATATCTGCTCTATAACATCAACTTTTGCCCCCAGCAAATATATCCTGGTCCTAATTCAACTATCTCTTTGCAGAATATATTTTTCCATTTCCTTGACAATAGATCAACCGATAATAGCTACCTCCTTTCTGACTAGTACATTCTTCCTTGGGGTTGCCGCCACTGTGTTAGCCAATGTGCCAGTGCAAGCTTTGGCATTGAGGTGGAAAGCTGAGAGCTTGGTGGACCCCAGCTTAATTGCTTCGAGAGCATCCACTCTATTCTTCAAACGATCATCAGAGTCGTGCTGAGGGCAAGGCAAATGAGGCTGTTGCTTCATTTTAAAAGCCCAAAGAAAGATTAAATAATTGCCAATATTGCCATCATTAACAGTAGGGTGCAATTTTTCATTCTTGCCTGCGGTACTAAAATGGCTCGGCACAGCTCTGGCTATCATAAATGCCCATCACATCCTCGCACTCTTTACATCAAACACAAGACATCCCCCTTGGCCGTCCAGTTTCAGTGGTCTGCAAACATCAGACAAGCAGTACATTTCGTAAGGCCATGATTTGGAGAAATAACTGCCTTCCCCCTCAATTCTACCGAGTCACAGCCTCCCATTACTTTCAGCCCTTTGCTAGGCTGTTCTGTTGTGACATATGATTTCCGTTCAAATTCAATTCAATAGAATATTAAAGTAATACAGTTAAATGAAAACCTAAAATCCATTATTTGGGTACCACTTGTCTCCGTGTAGAACGGAGTAATTGTGTGACTGACTTCTGTGATTGGGTGATTATTGTGAAGGGGTTTTCATTCTTGATTGTTTTGTTACAAAGGGGGGAATGCTTAGCTTAGGTATTGTTTATCCCCCATCCCACTGTTTTAAGATCGGAAAACGTGTTCCCGATTTAAAAACAGTGGCAATTGAGGGAAAAACCTAGACATATCAACCTAGGAGTAGTAGTAGCAGGTGGGAAAAGCAGTGTGGCACCTGCCAATCACTGCTTTGTTCCTGCCCGTTTGTCGAAATATTAGCATTAGCATTAGTAGAGGCATTTGATGCAAGAAAGCAAGCTTATGCAGCATCAGCCAAAAAAAAAAAAAAACCCACTTCCACTTCACCCCTCTGTTCGTTCCAAATACCTGTCCAGCTGAGCCTTAAACTTATTTAGGCTATCAACCTCCACCACAAGGGATGGAAGTCTGTTCCACCAACCAACCACCTGCTGGCTAAAGGCAAATTTCCTCACGTCTATCCTACATCTGTCTTTCCTCAATTTGAATTTATGCCCTCTCAGGTGATTTTTCTGAGCTAGAGGAAGAATCCCATCAGCATTGAGCATGCTTAAACCATTCAAGGCTTTATACACCTCTATCAGATCACCTCGCTGGTGCCTAGTCTCCAGACACTGTAATTTGCAAAACATAAGCCTTTCTTCGTAAGAGCACCCCTTTGTTCCATTCACTAATCTTATTGCCCTTCTCTGTACTCGTTCCAGCAGCTCTACATTCTTCTTGAAATGAGGACTCCAGACCTGTATACAGTACTCTAGGTGTGGCCTGACCATTGCCTTATAAAATGGAATAATCACCTCCTTATCCCTGCTGGAAAAATTCCTGTATCATTGACAATACTCCATGAGCTACTCTTGCAGCCCGTCTGCACTGCTCAGAGAACTTCATATCTGCCTGCACAACCACCCCCAAGTCCCTTTCATTCTCTACCACTGTCAGTGTAGTACCACAGAGTTGATACGTTGCTCTGGGGTTGCTGTTTCCCATGTGTAGTACTTTGCATTTGTCAATGTTAAACTTCATTTGCCACCTCTCAGCCCATCTGCTCAACCTTTCCAGATCCTGTTGCAGCAGCATAGTGTCAGTAGTGTCCTTGACAACCCTGCCAACCTTTGTATCATCTGCAAACTTGGACATTAAGCTTGATATACCATCATCAATATCATTTATAAATACAGAAAACAATAATGGACCCAACACTGAGCCCTGAGGGACTCCACTAATAACATTAGTCCACGATGAGCAGTGTCCATTGATTACCACTCTCTGTCTTCTCCCCCTCAACCACCCCTTTATCCATAGCAGCAATTTGCCTCCAATGTCACACTGCTCCAATTTGTGTAGCAGTCTTCCATGTGCAACAGTATCAAAAGCCTTTCTAAGATCCAAGTATATAATATCAAAGTTATTCCCTGCATCCAGTTCTTTTGTGACTGCATCATAATATCCAATCAAGTTGGTCAGGCAAGACTTCCCCTTAACAAAACCATGCTGTATCTGAGCTATAACTGAAGTCTTGTCTAAAAATATGGACTAGTACCCAAGATCTGGAGTTTTACCAAATGCAAAAATGCAATATTAACACTATGCACCAGTGATGGAGCAATAATATGTATTGCACTATCAAGTTTACGTTATTAAACCTCGTTGTTCTTATATATTGTTCTTATGTTATCAAATATATATATTATGATATGGAGTTTAAACTGTACCGTTACGATTGTAAAATTACAAGTTAATTATAATAGCTAATAAAATTATCTATTAACATCAACCTTCATAATTCGAACTTTTGACATTCCTGTTTACCACAATCAAGACATATGAATTCCCCTACCAAGCACTACAGTACTTTGAGATATCACCAATACAAAGTTCTACTTCTCTAGCTGAATTTAAAAATAAGCTATTGAACGTAACTAGGACTATAAAGATATTTATATAATATGATTTAATATGCTAATTAGGTAATTAAAACAGCAAATATTTTCCGAAACTTATATTTCCCCAGGAGGTCAAAATTCTTGCGTGAGAAATGTTTATATCCAGTTCTCTATATAGTCTATGTAAAATGCCCACCTTTCATTCTTTATCCCAGCAAAGTTATTTCATTAATTTAACGACTTCAGGTAATAAGTAAATTCGGCTATTATGTCGCTGCAAACAGCTCATATAAATATTATGATACAGTGACACAACTATTGAACATCTGTAGTTTCTAAATGAACCGATCGGAACTAATGGTTCGCCTGACGAACTAGTTCCTTTCTAGGATCTAGTTCCGCTGTTCGACTTTAGTTCATTGTCAACAATACGATCTTTTTTTTTTTTAAAGAAACAGAAGACTTTAGAACATATAGGAAATTGGGATGGGGACAACAAATATCTTTATTTCGTTCATTCACTCCCAGAAAATATACAAGCTGCTGCTATGTAGTGTGCGGTCGATGGATGCTATAGCGTATATATATATACTCTATATATGGCTCAATATGGTCTAAGACAGTTGTTTGCAAACTTTGTTGGTTGCCGGCCCCTTGTTTCCATAAGCTCATCCGAAATGCCCTCTACCCCACACAGTAATAACAATATCTTACTACTCTGTACTCTACCCTATAAAAAGAAATTATTCAGACTAACGGTTTACACGACTCACTAAGGTGATAATACAATAAAATTCAAAACAGTAACAATTAATTACATATTTATTTAAAATCCAATTAAAACTTTTTTGTTTAATTAATTCAACAAAATTAATGATCTTGATCCAGTGATACTAGCTTTTTAAAGTATGATAATCATTTAGCAAGAGTCTTAGATGCCACATTTAGCAACTACTTCACCATTCAATAAATTCTTAATGTGATGGATGGGCTGATGAAGTTATACCAGTTTTTCACTGTCTGGATTAAAGTCACTTAGCAGCAGTCTTAAATCGACACATTTAGCATTTGGAGTCGATTTCTTTTGCTTGGAGAGGAGCTGAATGACCATACTAAAACCAGCATAAAATCTTATAACTCTTACCAAAAATGCACAAACCTTCAATTACCACAGGTGCACTGTAACCATGGGCACTATAAGCACGGTGCAAGTGCACCACCTTTGGATTTCGAAATAATACACAATTTTTAATATTTTCATTAATTTATTGAAAAAAATTTGGTGAACAAAAAATTTATTCCCCTCATGCACCACCTTGAAAAATATCTTGCCGGCACCCATGTCTGTAACTAATTTATAAGAAAATCAATAGCTATTATCAATAATTCGCTATCTTGTGACAACTCTGAATCATAAATACAAACAAAGTGCCCAAAGGAAACAGCCTTGAAAGTGATAAGAGCAGTAAAACTTGAAATCACAGTAAAGAAGGTAGTAGTGGCAAATGATGCAAGAAAGCAAGCTTATATTGTATACCATCAACAAAAAAAAAAAAAAAAACTACACAGTTCACCAATCCATACCCTCCAAGAATTTGTCTAGATCCTCCTTGAATTTATTCAAATCATCCACAACAGATGTCAGCCTGTCCCAATAATCAACCATCCACTGACTAAAGGCAAACACTTCTGCACATCTATTCTGCAACTATACTTCAACTTGAATTTATGCCCCTTCATGTGTGTCTGTGGTCTCAGCAAGAGGAAAAGATGCTATTAACATTTAGCTTACTCAATCCATTCAAGGCTTTAAACACCTGAATCAGATCTCCCCGCAGGTGCCTAGTCTCTAGATGCTACAATTTGCAGATTTGAACCCTTCACTAATCTGGTTGCTCTTCTCTGCACCCACTTCAGCAGATCTACATCCTTCCTAAAGTGAGGCCTCCAGACTTGTATACAGTACTCAAGATATGGTCTACCCAAGGCCCTGTACAAAGAGATAATCGCCCCCTTATACCCTAGCAAAGTCGCATCGACAAAACCCATTTTGGTGTTTCTCCAGGCTCCAGATTGATCAATCGTAAATAAGCGATCAACATGCTCGGAGGGTCAACCTCTTCTAGCATACCCCTCCCTTGCCTTGTAGCACCCACTAATGAACACCATTTTGAAAAATACTATATTCTAGTAGCATTTATTATAGCATTAAAATTTTCAATATTTAAAGATTTATTGGATTTCAGTAAATTCAGTTTTTCCTGTTGTATAAAGAAAGTATTAAATAAAATGAATGACAATTTTCTGATTCTGAAAAAACTTGAACTTTATAAATAAATTTAAAGTATGCTATTTTCTGAACTATGTTTATTTTATAGTAAAATTTCATCTATTAAAGTTTATTATTACAATTCTTTGTCCTTATGTAAAAATAGGGAAAATATTTCTTTAATGAAACAGCTTGAGATATTTTATAAATCGATTTTTCGGACAAGATATTTACTGCTGTACCAATAATACTGTATTGTACTGATATTTTATTGTCTATCTCTGAACTCCTAGGACCTGTGGCCATCCCAGAATATTATAAATATATTTATATTTAGAAATAAACGGAATTTATAAATACTATTTATATATATTTAATATTTATATTTATAATTCTATCTATTTATATTTAGAAATAAATAGAATATAAATATGTTCATAGGCCTCTGAAAATACAATACTGTAGTCTGATTGTGAATGTAAGATGCTGTTATTGAAGAGTTAGCAGACTTCCAGTGCAGAACAATAGTAGGGTACCACACAAGCAACCTGTTTTTATGTAAGATTTCAACAGCAATGAAGATCCTTAGGTCTAAAATCGGTGATGTGATCTGCAAATGGAAGCTGAAGCCATCGCAAAATGACCCTGAAAACCTCCAAAGTTGAAGGAATGTGACAGAAGAGCCCTGCAAAGATTCATCCACTTGAAACGGAGATCAATGTCACAGCACACACAGGACATTAGCGAGGAGACTGACACATACAGCATTAGTACAGTGCACTGCATGTATGGGTTACCATGGTTGTTTAGTGCCATTCAGAAGCCACTCATCAGCCTGATTAATTCCAGACACCATCTAGCTTGGTCGAAGGTGTGCCACATCTCGACTGTAGACCAATGGAAAGCTGTGCTTTGGAGTGATGAGTCATGGGCCTGGTGTGGCAAAAATCCAGAGAAAGCTGCCTGCCGGACTGAATAGTCTTAACTGTGAAGCTTGACAGAGGCAGCATAGTCTGGGCCTGTTTTTTCAAAACCATGAATGCTGAAAGCTACCTAGATGACCTGGACAATAATGCATTAGCTATATTGTGGAAGCACATTGGGGAGAGCCCATACCTGTATTTGCAGGACATTTTATGTCATACTGCTTGCACTGTGATAGACTGGTCTGAGGATATGAGTGCAGTGTACCAAAGTTTGGCTAGCCAACTTAAATCCTATAGATAGGATGAATTAGATCATTAGATATAAGGAGAGATTACCCAAAAAAAAGCTGAACTCTCACCACTTTGAAGGCCAAATGGTAGAAATGATGGTATTAGTTGTCTTGTAAATAAAGATTATTTGTAGACATGCAGGTGTCTATACACAGCAATGTATAGTACAGATGTTTCGTGTTTGGACTTTGCCACTGGAATATCAAATAAGAATAAGTTCCCTTATTGTCCCTTTCTGGTATTTGTGTGTCTGCCTATATGAATAGGCAGAAATGCAGACTGTAATTTTTTGAATGTAAGCATAAGTGGAGTATGCAGCCACTTTGGGAGCCTCATAATTTGGGGGAGAAAATTAACATGTCTAAACATATTGGAAGGAGCTAACCTCTTAGCACTGAGACATAATTAAAGTTAACAGTTACAGTATAGCACATCAATACAGGAAACAGCAGGTGAAACCCACGTGTCGTCTGATATTTCCAGTGATAGTTCAAATGTCAAAGTGTTATACTGTAACCATTATCTCCTTATACATTTGCTGTGTTGATCATTTTGCTTCTTTACCTCTGTTTCTGTCTTTCCTTCATCCTTTAGTTTCAGGATTTCAGTGGTTATCCATGAATTTTTTACACCTGACTGTTTACATCAGCTGAGTGTTTTTGTACTTAGTTCATTGCTCTATGACTAACTATTTTTTGTTGACCTATCACACAAAATTGAATGGGCTATTATTTCCATTATAGCCCTATTCAATTTTGTTATAACGATGTTTGCTAATAGTTGGTTTCAGCAGTCTTTTTAAATTACATGTTATTCACAAATTGAGGAACCCAACTTAGACTTCAAATTTCATTGTAGATGTATTTTGACTGATCCTTATTAAAATACATATAAAAAGTCTACATTAGGGAACAGTAGCAACCTTGAAATAACTGCATTTTGAATAATCCAATATCCAATTAATCAGGATATACTTGTTAACAAAAATTAGTTTAAATATATATTTTTGTCAAAAGTTTATCTAATACTTGCAAACATCATACACCAGTTTTTCAATGGTTCTGAACACTTGGATGCCATAACTAATCATGAATGTGCTCAAACTTGAAATCTGTAATGCCCATCTTAACATTTTAGAAAACCTTTTTTTTTTGGGAAAGTTATTGTATTAAAGGTAAACTGCAGCCATTATCAATCCACTGCAGGATGGAAGCCTCCTCGATGATTAGTGTTGAGGAAAATGGACCATAATCTGCCACGCTGGTCCAGTGCAGGTTGACAGATTGACCGTATTTAGCAGTCAGAGACTTGAACCCCCATCTACTCAGGTGTGCTACAGCACTCCTGCTCCTGACCACTTGGTTACGGAAGCCTCCATAGCCAAGTGGACATCTACGGAGGCCTTTGTAGCCAAGTCGTCAGGAGCAGAAGTGCAATTCAAAATTGGGGGAAATGTTCAAGACTTCAGGGGAAGACTTTTGAACGTCTTGCCTGCCATAATTCCCCAAAGGCTCATGAAGTTTATTAACCAGAATATTTTGACCTTAATTTGAGAAAACAGAGCTATCAGAACACTGTCCCAGCACAATCTTGCCCTTTTGCAGCACCTGGCAAGCCAGAATTATGCACGGCAATTCAAAATTGGGGGAAATGTTCAAGACTTCAGGGGAAGACTTTTGAACGTCTTCCCTGCCATAATTCCCCAAAGGCTCATGAAGTTTATTAACCAGAATATTTTGACCTTAATTTGAGAAAACAGAGCTATCAGAACACTGTCCCAGCACAATCTTGCCCTTTTGCAGCACCTGGCAAGCCAGAATTATGCACGGGTTATGGATCATTATCTTTGGCCCCCACAAAATTCTGCATTTAATACTATAAGTTTGTTTAAACAGAGCAAACAGTTTTCTTATCTCTTATCTTGTAATCTCCACTGACCCTATGCTGTCACAGAGCATAAACAGGAAGTTTATATTGGGGTTGGAATGTGTGGGTCATTCGGCTTCCCCTAATTAAGACATACATTCATATTATCCTGGATCCTTAACAGTGCCTGGAAACGTACTCAATTCTGACTACCCTGTTTTGATTCCAGCTTCTTGAAAAGAATTTTCCCCTCTTGCTCACTGCTTTGTAGTAATTTAAATTAACTTTAAGTACAGCAACTGACAGAAAAATCTGACTGCATTAATGTGACAGAAGAATCTGACCACATTAATGTTTTCGATCTTGTTAAGAATTCCACCAGCCCATCTCCGAAATTTACCTAGTTAACTTTGTGCCATGATAGATTAGTGTAATTTGATCAATATTCATGAAACAGGAATTAGACTAATCAATAACCTGGTTATTAATATAAACCAAAGGTCACATAACCAAATAGTCTCATGAAAAAGTGTTCAAGTAAAATTGTGAATTATACTTTCTGTGTGAAACTATTAATTTCAACCTTAAATGTCTTATTACTTTTCCCTATGCCAACGCCTCAACTAATCTCAAAAAAACTTTCGGCGAAGGTAAAGAAAGCCAACACAAGAACCCAACTTACCAGGCAAACTCGTTTCCCACTACTGCAATTTCTCCCTGCATTCTCAGTAAACAGATAGTGGGTGTTATCAGTAGTTGTTGTTTATTTGGTTTTTAGGAGCATTAGCAACTAAGGCCATATTGCTCCGGGATATGCGGTGGTCATTCCCTGACCTTTCCACATCCTCCGTATTTGGTGGTGACGGGCTCGAACCCCGGTCTAATCAAGAAGCGTGTGCTATGCACTGCTGTTTCTTCCCACCTGGCTACGGAGGCGCCTGGTGTTATCAGTAGAAGTCGATAATGATGTATTGATTAGTTTTTTCTCATTATTAAAAGCAGCTTATTGAGATTCGTGAGTGTAATGCCTTTGCAGCTGAAATTTACTTATGGGTTCACCGTCCAGACTGCCTCAGTCTTAGGGTGTTTATCCCCCACACTTCCCGCTGTTTTAAAATAGGGAAACGACTTCTACATACAGTGCGTGTTATCGGTAGTGGCAGTAGAAGTCGTTTTCCTATCGAGTTAAAACAGCAGGAAGCGGGAGGATAAACATCCTAAGACTGAGGCAGTCTGGAGGGTGTGCCCGTAAGTAAATTTCAGCCCACTCATGAACTCCAATAATCTGCTTTTAATAATAAGAAAAAACTAGTCAATACATTGTTATCGACTTCTACTGCAACTACCGATAACATGCACCATCTGTTTACCGAGAATGCAGGGAATGTACAGTAGGCAGATTAAGGGTCTGTGGGGTCCTAAATGGTATTTTTTAAAAAACATTTAAATATAAAAATAAATTATTGTAAGTAGGTACTGTAATTGATTTTTTTAAGACACTCAAATCAAATTTTTTTATTTTCAATCCCTGGTTAAACTGCCCTTGGATAATAGGGAGTCTACTGTATATGTAAGTACTTTAAAGAATTAAGGCTTTGAATGTGGTATGTAAACTAAATGCCTAAGGTATCTTTACTTTTCTCAGATGACAAACAGATGGGAAATATATTTAAATACCCAATGCTGCATATGCTTGCATTTTTCACTATTAATATCTAAAAATTAAACATTAAAGAACCAAAGCCATTTTCTTTTGTTTAAATAAAACATTTAAAGCATCAAAATAATTTCTTTTTTACTCTAAGTTTTTGTTCTACGAGTGCTTTATTTTTTCTGTGCACTTTAAGGTGGAAAGACACTTTGAGGAAAGACAGTTGTAGGATAGATGTGCGGAAGTTTGCCTTTAGCCAGCTGGTGGTTGATTGCTGGAACAAACTTCCATCTGTTGTTGTAGAAGTTGATAGCATAAATAGATTCAAGGCAGAACTAGACAAACATTTGGGGAAAGTGAATGGGTGAAATGAGAAGGGTTTTTTTTTTTTTTTTTGGCTGATGCTGTATAAGCTTGCTTTCTTGCATCATGTGCCTTTACTAATGCTAAATACAAAGATAGTGAACCCAATAACTTAAACACTGGGGGAGGGGGGTCTGGTTACCATGCCCTTTTTTTTTGATAGAGAGAAGAGCATTCTGGTAATGGAAAACTGAACGATTGGGCATTATAAGGTATCATTAGAAAGTAAAGCATTGAATATCATTTACTGAAACAAATCACTGGCAGAAGATTTTAAAGATAACTATGTGAGGCAACTCAAAAATAAAACCAATTAAACAACAATCGCAGTACTATTTCTTTAGTCGCTTTATTTATGCCACTGACAATTTATAAATATACAGAGAAAGTAAGTGCTCAAAGGAAATTTACCAATATAACCTTTCTATTATAAAAGATATAAACATTTCTATATGCTACATGTCAAATAGTGCACCATACATCATATGTCAATGTGCACTTAATCAAGGGTCAAAGCCATTTTCATTAACATATCTGCATCCAAACTTGCTTGTAATCAAAGGATGTAACAAACTGATATCAATTGAGGAAGGTTAATAAGTTCATCGTAAATATCAGTAATATATACTGTTTTCAGCGGTTACCGTAAAGTTGATATCAAGAGTGAATTGTAAGCGTTCGCTTCTGATACTATTATTTTAAGAGATTTTAGTAACTTTACTACTCACATTCTAAACAAAAAAAAAAAAAATATACACAAAGAACAGTGTTCTACAGTCTCAAATTCTCCAAATTAAGCTGGGTAGAACAATTTAGCAGAATAAAGGCAAAGAATGGCAAAGCCCTAGGAAGGACAAAGGAAATCCGTAAAATCAAGGATTAATGGGGGGGGGGATATAATGAAATGCGACCTTTATATATATAAAGGGGAACCCAAATCAGCATGCTTGTGTGTGTGTGTGTGTGGGAAGAAAGAAATTTTTATTTTGGAAGTGGTGTCGAAAGGTTGTGGGTCTAATGTGCTGGAAGAGTTATGGCAGGGAATTGGAATTTTGAAGTGTCGGAGTCAAGCTGGGAGCCTTGACAACGAGAGATAAGAAAAGAGAGAAAGTTTAGGAGAGAAAGAAAGCTGGTAGATAAAGAGGAAAACATCATCAGAGTACAAAAAGGCAGGAAATCTGCAGAAATTCCAGAAATGGGAAGCAATTATAGTGGCACAAACCTGAGTGGAACTGTGAGTAATAATCTTTTTTCTATCCAATTGCTTCAACTGACTTGACGAACAGTATTAATTATTTGATTAGAACTCTCCAATGTTATTATTTATTTGTGGCGCCTCCGTAGCCAGGTGGGAAGGAGCAACAGTGCGTAGCACACGTTTCTCGATTAGACCGGGGTTCGAGCCCGTCACCACCAAATACGGAGAATGTGGAAAGGTCAGGGAATGACCACCGCATATCCCGGAGCAATATGGCCTTAGTTGCTAATGTTCCTAAAAACCAAATAACAAAAACAAAAAATAACATTTATTTGTTATTTGGTTTTTTTTTTTAGGAGCATTAGCAACTAAGGCCATATTGCTACGCACTGCTGCTCCTTCCCACCTGGCTATGGAGGCACCCAACTCTCCAATGGCATTCAGTTTTTCTGAAGATGTTTTACATTGTTTGTATGAAAATTTAGAATGAAAATTGTCTTTGGGTAGTGATTGGAAGTGGTAATTAAAGAGACTTAACTGAAACTGAAATTTTAGTACTAAAAGTTATGATAATATAAAACTGATAAAGCGATTTTGCATATGATAAATATAGAGATTGCAATTATGGTTGTGAGAATATTTTGTTACACAGGGAAGTTTATATTTTTATGAGTATATTTATAAGACTTTATATTTATACTTATATATTTATATGAGTTTTACTAAAAAGGGAAATGCCATAATATGAAAGATGTGTAATTTAATGTCTAAGAAATGGTTTTTTTATTAAATTTTCTCTTTTTGAAAATAAACAAGTGTCCTGAGTAGTTTGCTTCACTCTACACTGTTTCCCCTCCAAGCCACTAACAAGAAGATAAAATATACAAAAAAAACAAACAAACAAACAAAACACTCTTCTGCATGAATGGCAACAGAGAAAGGCAAATTTTTTTCACTTATTTCTCCTCATAGAATGATTCCTCACAGAACAAACTCGTAAATGTCTTTTTAGAGTGACTGATGTTGAAAGTGACTTGCCACAGATTTCACAAGCAAAAGGATTCTCTTCAGAATGAATTAGTAAATGTCTTTTCAAATCTCGTGATGTGGAAAATGATTTACTACATATTTCACAAGAAAACAGTTTCTCCTGAGTGTGAACTAATATATGTATTTTTAGATTATCAGATCTTGCAAATGCTTTGTCACATATTTCACACGCAAAGGGTCTTTCTTGAGTGTGAGTCAACAAATGTCTTTTCAACTTACCTGATTCCAGAAATGGTTTGCCACATATTTCGCAAGTGAAACGTTTTTCCTGAGTATGAACTAATAAATGTCCTTTTAGACCTCCAGATCTTGAAAATGCCTTGCCACACATTTCACAAATGAAAGGTTTCTCTTGAGTGTGAACCACTGAATGTCTTCTTAGTTTACTTAATTCCATAAATGCTTTGCCACACACCTCACAATTGTAAGGCTTCCGCTCATCATGAATTAATAAATGTCTTTTTAGTTCTGCTGATGTTGAAAATACCTTTCCACATACTTCACAAATGAAGGGTTTTTCTTGAGTATGAACAGCTAAATGTCTTTTCAGCCTATCCAATCTTGAAAATGCCTTGCCACATATTTCACAAATGAAAGATTTCTCCTGAGTATGAACTAATAAATGTCGTTTTAGAAAATATGCACTTGAAAATGCCTTCCCACATGATCCACATTTCAAATGTTTCTCCATGGAATGAGAATGAAATTTTCTTCCTGATATAATACAACCATCCTCTAATAATGGCTGTCCAGAATTGGTTCTTTCAACAGTTTTTTTTTGGAAAATAGAATTCTGTATACTTTTCTGTGGTAATGAATTTTGTAGTTCTTCCACTATATTGGATTGGGGATTTTCTACTAACAAAGCAATGTCATTGTTAGTTTCAATAACAGACATTTCTAAACTTAATTTCTAAGAGAATTAGTCATTATTCTCTTTAATATTTATTTTGAATGTTGCTTTTTGTTCATCAACTTCTCTTTTTCTTAATTTGTTTTAAAGTCTACTCTCCTTGATGAATCTGAAAATAAAAACAAAAAAGATCTGAAATCATTTATGTTATAAATATGACCAAGTATTTTAATATATAATAACTATTCACCCAAATGTGGCACCACATTAGGAGGAAGAGACATGACACAAAAACTGGCAAGACTTCACAAAATGCATTAGAAAAGGTGTGATGCCTAAGGAGTGGAATAATGCAATCATAGTTTTGCTGCATAAGAAAGAAGATAAATCAGAAATTGGAAATTATAGACCAATTAGCTTGTCATCCCACATCTACAAGTTGTTCAAAAGGGTCATTACTAACAGATTAGAAAGAATACTTGATGAGAATCAACCGAAAGAACATGCTGGCTTTAGGGCAGGATTTTCAACTATGGATCACCTTCATGTAATATCACAGCTAATGGAGAAAGCAAATGAATATAAAACACCATTATACCTGGCATTTGACTCGATACAGAATAAGGCAATGTTTCGGGCTTGAAAGACAAGGCATAGATACCCCATATATTATGATTTTGAAGAAAATATATGAGAATGCTACAGACAAAGACAGTAGCAAATTTAAAATTGAGAAAGGAGTTCGACAAGGAGACACAATATCTTCAAAGTTGTTTACTGCTGCCCTTGAGGAAGTTTTCAGAAGATTAGACTGGTTGCAGAAAGAAGCGTACCTAAACCATTTACAATTTGCAGATGACATTGTGTTCAATAAGCTACAATCCCAAAGAATTAGGGGAAAAACTTAAGCGGTTACGCAGAGTTAGTAAGGATTTTGAACTAAAAATGAATATGCTAAAACAAAAGTAATGATGAACAAACATGCCACAGAAAGGGATATAATGATTGAAGGAGCAGTAATTGAAAAGGTGGAGTCATATACTTATCTGGGACAAGTTATTAGCTCTAATAATGATAAATGGCTGGAAGGCAAGAGAAGAATAAATTTTGGCTGGATAGCATTCAAGAAATATAGTCACATACTGAGGAGTAATATCCCAATTTAACGAAACAGGCCTACGCGCTCTGGATTCATTGAGGAATTTTATTGTGGCTTAAACACAGAGCGTACAGATAAAGCAGAAATATATATATTTCTGAAATATATATAAATATATTTCTGCTTTATCTGTACGCTCTGTGTTTAAGCCACAATAAAATTCCTCAATATCCCAATTTGTCTGAAACATAAAATAATGAACCAATGTATACTCCCCACCATGGCTAACGGAAGTGAAACTTGGGCACTCATCAAAAGAATGGAAGAGAAGCTGAAAACTACATAGCGAAGAATGGAACAAATTATATTGGGAATCAGACTGTTAGACAAGAAGAGAAACACATGGATTAGGCGGTAAACTCAAGTAAAGGACATTCTTATCAAAACTAAAGAACTAAAATGGTCTTGAGCAGGACACATAGCTTGAAGACATGATGACAAATGGACTAAGAAAATAACAGAATGGTACCCAAGAGGAGCTAGAAGAAAACCCTGGAATATGATGATGGAGATGGACAGATGAAATTCATAAGTTTGTGGATAGTGAATGGATGATTATTACACAAAACAGAAGGAACTGGAAAGTTGCTGGAGAGGATTGAAAATGACTGATGATGATGATGAAACAATAATTCAGCTTTTCTTAAAACAGTGCAATAATTATTGTACGGATCTTTTTATTTTTTAATAAAATAATAAAGTAAAAAAATTTAGTTTTTTAAAATATTTTTATTACTTGTTATTTTCAAAAAAAATCTGCAAAAACTGTTAAGTGCAGGAAATTTTAGATGTGTGCCTCCACATATATTTCTGCTTATTGTATGCCAGAAATACTTCTAAAATACAATTAAAAACATATTCACATATTGAATACAATTCTACACTTCAATTTTCATATTTTTTCAAAATTATTTAAAACCTTCACAACACATGATATGTGATACCCACTTATCTTCTTCTTGTTAAAGTAGTATTTTTTGCATTTCCACATCTTTACTACATGTAAACAATAAAATCTTTCTTTCAAAATCAACTCCTGGGTAACCACAGATGTCCACTTAACTTGTGGGAGTGGACAGGCAATTAATCTTAAAAATTTAACCTCTAAATCATGGGCAGCACCTAACAGGTACTTGCATTTAATTATTCTTTACAGAATAATTATTCTGCAAAGAGTAATTATTCTTCAGAATAATTTCTAATTGTTCTGAAGAATAATTATTCTTTAATTCTTTAATTAAAGAATAATTAAATAATTAAAGAAGAATTAAAGAATTAATTAAAGAAAAATTAAAGAATAATTAAATTTTCTTTCAGAAGAAAACCATAAAAAAAATCAGGAACTACTGCAGTAGAAGTTGGACTATATTTATGATGCTAGAAATAATTTCAGATTTCTGATCAATAATCAAAGTCTAACACAGGAGCATTATTTTGAAAGGCATCTGTCAGGTGCAATGCCACTACTGCAAGGTTAATACATTCGCTGCTTCCTGTAGCCAGGTGGGAAGGAGCAGCAGTGCATAGCACACGCTTCTTGATTAGACCGGGGTTCGAGCCCGTCACCACCAAATACGGAGGATGCAGGAAGGTCAGGGAATGACCACCGCATATCCTGGAGCAATATGGCCTTAGTTGCTAATGCTCCTAAAAACCAAATAACAAACAAACAAACAACAAACAAAGCTTCCTGAATACATTCGGATTTTAATTTACTTGGAGGGGTAACTATCCTACTCGTAATCCTTTACTTGAAATTCTTCTGCAAACTAGAGGACTTCTTCAATTAAAGGACTTGAAATGTAGACATTTCATTTTTTTTTATGCAAAGTAGGACTGCTTTTATTAATTTCATCTTGCCTTTTCTTACTTTTCCACAAATCAGTCTTTCTTCTAGTTTTCATTACTTGATATTGTTAACAACACTTATTATTATTGATACTCTTTCTCTTATTTATTACAAAAGCTATTATAGCTTCTTTTCTCACTATAGCTTTATAAAATTTTTATCAGCATTACTTTTGTCATTTTAACTACTACTAAAATAATTTTTAATCAGAATACACTATACAAGAACTACGATAAACTGGGGGTGGGAACGTAGACATATATCTCCCAACAGCAGTTTAGTTTTAGTAAAGAAATGACTGACTGACCACTAAAGCATTTAGTCATCACTTAACTAATTGCTGAGACAAACCATTGATCATGGGCATCAAAACTCCCAAAATAACCCACTTTGTAAACAAAATCTCGGTAAATAATACTCATAAACAACAATATTACTTAATTTATTTAAAACTGCATACAGTTTTATTTTAATCCACTATTTTATTTATCGTATGGCAATTCTTACATCTCACAACAACCACTCCATCAATCAAGAAGAAATTGTCTCACATCTCAAACCACACGAGTCTACTTAATTCTATTTAAGTTCACAATTAGTCATATTTATAGTATTAAAAGAATTATTAAAAAATTAACAACTATATAACATTTGTACAAAATTTATATATAATATATATGGACTACTATAGTTGTATGTCCAAGTTATTAATATAATCAACTGACATGGGCGTTAATTCCAGGAAGTCTCTTGGATCCCCTTGGTAAGCCCTAAGGGGGCAGTCCAGTATGATGTGTTCGATGGTCTGCCTGCCTGCCTTCCATCACCGCAATCACATCCCAGGGCGTCAATCCATTTCCACTTATACAATCCATCGGCACATCTTCCATGTTTAGTCCTAATTCGATTCACTTTTGACCATATTCTTCTAGGGAGATCAAATCCGTCAGGTTTCTTGGTTATGCACGTTAAGGCTGCTGTATCTAGTGATCGGTAGGAGTTCCATTGCCGTTTCCATTCGGTAATCAGATCAAAATTTTCACTTATCAATTTCAATGCTGTTCATAAATTTAATCCACTTAAATAGTTCCATGGTGTTAACCAATGGACATAATCATTGTATATTATCAATTCGATTTAATTTAATTATGTTTCAGTTTTATTTCAAAATAACAGTAATGCTGCAACTCAGAGTTATAGTTCTCTCTTATTTATCTCAAAACTGATTAAATTTATCAAATAAATAAATAAAATGTTTAAAAGAAAAAGGTTACATACACATGGATCCCACTTTGTTGCGGGCATTGGGTGTAGCGGGTGGAACAGGCGGATCGACTTCCCGACGTCCGGGAAATTGAGAAAGAGGAACTGGGGAGTGATAGCAGAACCAGTGGGGTTTCCCCCTGGTGTTTTGTTGACTTTCGGCGATCATCCAGTATGTCGAGACCACTGAGTAGTAGTATCTTACTTCTCTGTGGTTGAGACAATCGCATTTTGATTGCTTTAGACAGACGGTTCTCCGACAAGTGTAGGTTATGCACGTTAAGGCTGCTGTATCACATTAGCATACGATGAAAGAAAGCAAGTTTATATAATAATAATAAAAAAAACCAACTTCCCATTCCTTTATCATGTTTTAGTGTAGATGTCATTTAATACATTCACGCAAACTTTCAAGAAACCGTTGGAAGACATAATGAAATCGCAGTAGGAGCATCGCATCACACCTATATTAATTATTTTAAATGGACAATTAAAATTTGTCCAACTTACCAGATGTAAGATGAAATGTATATCACACACAAAGTGATTTCACATATGTGTCAATAATTGGAGAAAAAGTCTAAAACAAATAAATAAGGCCAACAACTAATATGAAATCTCCTCAATTTACCGCAGTAGGTTCCATCATATATACAGCGCCCTCTCAATAGTTTGCATTGCTCTTCACCAGTCTATGGTTTTAATCTATAAAGTTGTTGAAAGAGATGAATTATTGTTATTATTATTGTGCAAGGAAGCCTGAGGCTTATGCTGCACCAGCCAAAAAAAAAAAAAATTCCCGAGTTACCCTATGTTGTGTGTGTGAGAGAGACAGAGAGAGAGCGCGTCAGAAATAGAAGGGAATCACCAAGAAAGAGAAGAACGATATATGCATGTTCTTGTTCTTCATTGATAACAATGAAGAACAAGAGAGCACGCATCCTGTGCGCACGGCAACACCAGCACTGGACTATCGAGGATTGGAAAACAGTTGCTTGGTCTGACGAATCGAAGTTCCTGGTGCATCATGTTGATGGAAGGCTCAGAATTTAGCGAAAACAACATGAATCCATGGACCTGTCATGTCTGACGACTGCTGTGAAAGGTGGTGGGGGAAGTGTTATGGTGTGGGGAATGTTTTCTTGGCATACGTTGGGTCCATTGATACCCATAGATTCACGTCTGAATGCCACATCGTACCTAAACATCGTTGCTGACCAAGTGCATCCATTCATGTTGACAATTTATCCTCAGTCAGATGTTCCACATAGGTTCGTCTGGACATCATTCTTCAAATGGAGGTTAAGGCAATCAACTCTTAATATTATTCAAAATGCAATGTGTACAATAAGGTTTCAGGGCAAGTTTATTCATTAATATTGATGTTCCAGAAAACGCCTGTGTTTTATATGATCAACTAGTGGTTTATATATTAATATATCAACAATATCTTGTTCTCAAGATCTGTTCTGAAACGTGGAGAATAGTTTCGTAACATCGAAAAGGCGTTGTGTTTATTCACTCTGAAATCCTCCTATAAGTTAGACCTCAGAATGCTGCAGAACTATGGCTCTTTTACTATAAAACTCGTGCTGTGGGTAACGTGTAGCAAGAGAATGGCTAAGAGGCAAGGATGATTTAAACAAAACATAGTTTATTAACTCTAACATGCAAGCAGGTGTAAAATGATATGGTTATACAGGGTGATTCACTACCAGTGCGACAAACTTGCAGGTGTAGGGGGCACAAAGACAAATCGGAATCACATAGCATTGCAGGGTCCGAAATGCCTTCGTCATGCGGGAGGTCGCATGAACAAAGAAGCAAAGAAAAAGAACAGAAACAGAAACTCGTTAGTGTAACAGAAATAATTTTAATGACAAGTTTTACATTGACAAAAAGCCATGCTACAGAAAGTGTTCGAAATTTCGACCAGAAGCAGTTACACAGGCTTCACAGCGCCGCCGCATGGAATCCCTAACGTTCTGGAAGATTCCAGGCGTGTCTCGAATCTCCTCAGCAGCTACAGAGATGCGAGCGACGAGGTCTTCAACTGAATCAACGGGGGTCTCGTACACCAATGTCTTCATTTGACCCCAGCAGAAGAAGTCTAGGCATAATAGGTCCGGCGATCTGGCAGGCCAATGAAACGGACCACCACGATTACATACTTAGCACAGTTCTCTCTTAAGATAAATCCAAAAAAATCTGCACAAATGGTATTTTCCCTCAAATCAAACCCAACGCAACTAAACCTGGAAATCCACGGAACCCCCATCACCCCAGTCATCAAGCACAAAGATCTCGGCGTTATATTCGACCCTAAACTCAGTTTCAAACACCATGTTGCAGACATTCACAACAAGGTCTGCAGAGCAAGATGGCTTGCCAAACAACACCTCCTTCATGTCACAGAGCCTGAGTACACGCTCCAATACATATACTGGTTTCTGCAACCAGCCATCACCTACGGGTCAGAAATCTGGGCGTCGGCAACGAAAACCACGCTAAAAACCATTGCATCTGATGAGTACTGGCTTCTTTGGTGGATCCTCTTCAAGCATAAACTGCCACCACTAATACATACTTCAGATATCACCCAACTTCTAAATTACAGAAAAGTCTCCAAACGGATATTTGCCCTCCGCTTGCTTGTGTCAATTAAAATGATAGCGGGTGAAGTCAATAGGCCAAATTTTTGGCAGATGTGCAATTGGAGGATCCCCCCCAAAACCCTTAAGAGCCTTCCCCTCTCTGCAGTCTGTGGCGTGCAGGCTCAGAATAGGGGATAGATTCCTGCCCATGGAGATGCTCCACAATGTCCAGGAGATGGATGTGGACTACAAAAAGTTCATAGAGGACAAATCGTACAGAAGACGCATCATCAGGGACCAGCTTTCATCTTCAACCGAGTGACTGCCATCCTCTTTTCATCGCTTTGCATGTGTCTTCATTTCACATGTTAATATTAATTTTATATGTAAAATATGTAATTATACGTTTTATGTCCTAATATATGTTTTAAGTAATTTTTCCTGTATAAGTTATTTAATGTTAAACCCATAGCATTGTCGCTGTTGTGGGTATTATTGCATCAGGCAATCATGTAACCAATCACTGCCTGCAATAAAGATATTTACACGACCTATCCAATGCTATTCAAATGTAACGTTTAGGTGTTGGCGGACGTCATTGGTGTAATGTGCGGGTGCCCCATCATGCTGGAACCACATTGAGCGGCACAACGACTGAGAAACATGTGCTTCTTCAACCAATAGTCTCTCCACAAGGATCTGTGTTGGGTCCTATTTTATGGAATCTGGTCTTAAACCAGTGGTTAAGTAGAACAGTCCCTAATTGTTATAAGGTGGCTTATGCTGATGATTTGGTTTTGTGCGTGACAGGAAGATCTAGAGCAGTATTAGAAAGTAGAATGGAGGTTATTGTTCAGGATTTGACTGATTGGGCTACATTAAATAAACTAAAAATTTCATCTTCTAAAACTGTCATGATGTTATTAAAAGGAAAATTAGACTACAACAGACCACCTCGATTAGTAGTAAACAGTAAACAAATTTCTCTTGTTTCCCAGGTAAAATATTTAGGGGTTATCTTGGATGACAAGTTATTATTTTCCCAACATTTGAATTATTTAAGTAGGAAAATAAAAAATTACACTGCTTCTATAGTTAGGGTTACCAGAAAAGATTGGGGATTAGGTAAACGCATTTTGTATCTATATTATAAAGCTATTTTTATTCCGATTGTGTCGTATGCTGCATCAATTTGGTATGTTCGTACTGTCAATGTAAAATTTAAACAAAAACTATTATCAATACAAAGAATAATGTTGTTAACTATTTTGCGTGTTTGTAAGACTGTTTCGACTAATGCTCTACAGGTGATTGCGGGGGTATTGCCTTTGGATTTAACAGTCGAGTATAGAGCTTTTTGTTATTTTATAAGAAAAGGAATACAAATTACATTTCTGGGGATTACTAATGAAGTTTCTTCTGCAGTCAGCAAACAGAAGAAAGAAATTTTGGTGAAATTAATTAAATTATGGCAGGACCGTTGGGATTCCAGTAGTACTGGTAGAGTAACTTATTTATTTATACCTAGTGTTGAATTTAATTTTAATAACAAATTGCATCGCTGGTTTTATCCAAGTATGGAATGCTCATATTTGATTACGGGGCATGGTTCCTTAAAAAGTAAGTTGCATCAGTTTAGTTTAGTGGAAGATCCTTACTGTGTTTGTGGAAGGTTGGAAACATGGGATCATATCTTAATGAATGCAATTTGTATGATGAATTTAGATTAGACTTATTTAATTTGGTACCTAATTTTATTAGGGGTTCTGAATTAATTTGGCTGTCTAATGAAAGGAATTTTGTAGAATTTCAACGGTTTTGCAAGTTGACATTTAATAAAAGGAGGAGTATACATGTTGTTACTAATACTGACTAAAGACTTTTTTTTTTTTCCCCCTCCTCTGGATGGATAGGCATTCTGTCTTGGAGGCGGGGAGAAAAAAAATTATTATTATTTTTTTTTTGGCTGGCCTTGTGGAATGACCATGAGGCGGGATTGTTGCACTCACTAGTAAGATGTATTCTCCTAGTTGGTGCATTTTTTTTTTTTTTTTTTTTGTTGGCTCTTGGGTCTGGGCACCCCGGGAGCGGGACTGCTGGCACCCACCAGTCTTGCACCCTTACTGGTGGGTGTGGGATTTAGGTGCAATATGCACAGCCAGAGCTAATAGATCCAGGCATAGCTCCTCGTGCCAGGGATGGGCACCAGGTGGTAATTGCCCAATGGACTATCACCTGGTGGCAGAGTAGCCTGTTTCACTTATAACACATTACACACACTTACACTAACAGGCCATTATGAGAATATGTTATATGATAAATTGGTGGAGATGGATGTATGTCCGGGTGCCACCCTTCGACAGTTAAATACATACATACATACATACAACCAATAGTCTCATATGCTGCAACCATTTGGTATCACAGAGTCATAACGGTTAAAATGAAAATGAAACTTATTTCTCTTCAAAGATCCATGTTATTATCTGTTTTAAATTCTCCTAGAACTGTATCAAACAACGCATTACAAGTCTTAGCAGGAACCATTCCCCTGGATCTGTATATCATATTCAAGGGGATGACAGGTCGGCTTAGGAAAGGTTTGGCTTCGGAACTAATGGGAATAACATCTGATCCAGTGAGCGAGGTCAAACAAGAAAAGAAAAGATCGTGGGAACATCTGACATCTGTGTGGCAGGATCTGGAACAGTTACGAGGCAATTTATAACCAAAGTGGATTTTACTGCCGCCAAGGAAATAAATCCTTGGTTTGCTCCTTCGATGAATACAACGTACTTATTAACGGGACATGGATCCCTTAGAGCCAAGTTAACACGAACGTGGACTTGAGCCAGACCCTTACTGCACTTGTGGGGGTGTGGAAACTTGGTCTCATGTTTTATTTGACTGCCCACAGTATCTTCAGGCACGTTTAGTGTTGTTTAGCAGTATATCGGATCTGACAGAAGATAACGTAAGTCCCTTAGTAGAAAGCTGTAGGAATTTTAATGCTTTACAGACATTTTCAGCGACTGTTTTTAAAAGAAGACTAGAAATAAGATCCCTTCACCCTCGAGGAAATTAAATATAGGATGTACAGATTAATTAATAAAGTCACGGTGGTCTTCTCCGTTTTGTGCCAGCATGTCTTAAAACTCTTCTTTAGGTGGTTCTCTTCTAGTTGCTGAAGACTTCTAATTATTCTTTTTCCCGAGAGTCCTAACTTGTGTATAATTTGGAATTCCAGTAACAGTCCATGGGTAAGAGAATGTAGTTCATATCTATATGGTCACAGATCTAGATGTCACTTAAGACCACACAAGGTATAACTCCAAAAGTTTCAGAGGAGGTTGTGCTTGTAAACTATGTTTCCATCTAGTTCCTTAGTTTTTGATTTCAGATGTCACGTCCCAGAATCAATCAACATTCTTATTGAGAATCCTGTTAACACCCGAGGGTCCCTGTATATCCTCCCATTAGAGTTCTATTGAGGCATCCAATCTGCGACTTCCAACCAGCTGAGATCCGGGGAAGACTACTGGAACCGACTTCTTTTTCTTGAATGAAATCAAACTGAACAGTTCAACTTGTGACTTCATTTGAAAATAAGAAAATGTACTGAGAATAAATGAACTGTGGTGAAAAACACTAAGACTAGGAAATCATGTATATATGTTAATATAATTGTTACAATTGTTTTACTAGAACATCATGTATATAACTACTAGTTTTTTTTTTTTTTTTTAGCTGGCTCTCCGATAAGGGCAACCTGGGAGCGGGATTGCAGGCACTCGCCAGTATTGCACTCCCTCTGGCGGGTGCGAGATTTTCGGTGGTAATAACACCGGTATAGAAGGACTGTTGACCCAGGCCCGGTGCTAGGGATGGGCACCAGGCAGCAGCTGCCCATACGTTGGCTGCACCCTGGTGGCATAATAGCCTGTCACAAACAAAACAACACACATACACTGACACTTTTCAGGCCCATTATGCAGAGTTTCTGCACCATAACAGAGTACAAAGGTGGAGATGGGCTAAGGCCTAGGAGCCACCCCGATATAAGAACACACACAGTACCTTGATTACCATTATATAGAATGGATATATATATGTATATGATAATGTCCATAAAACTGTATATAATCTTGTATATAAATTGTTTATATCATGAGAATGTACATAAAATTGTGTGTGTAAATAAATGGAATGGAAGAAATGGAATAAATTCGGGCATCAGGGTTGTGCAATCAAGGGAATGTTTGCATTCATGTTGTTATGCCTGACATTTCATTTTATTTATTGTCATTGTATTGTTCTCCAACAGATAATATTGAATATTTCATTTCATGTATGGAAGGTGCATTGGCACAAATAGGTTATGGCAATGTATTATTAGCTTTTGACATAAATGCTAAATCCAGTATGTGGTTCAGTGGTATGACTGATAACAGGGGAATGTGTATGGAGGATTTTATAATATCAAATAATTTAGTTGTACTTAATGAATCACAACAACCGTATACTTTTAGCAATGTACATGGACAATCGAACATTGATTTGACACTGGCTTCACCAGATTTTGTAAAGAGGGTGTGTCACTGGGTTGTTGATGAGAATGCAACAAACAGTGACCATCGGGCTATATTATTTCATGTAAATGTGGGGGTATATAGTAAGACTTATTATATTAAAATCAAGGAGTAGATGAGGTTTGCATATATAAAGATAAATTGGGAAAAATTTAATGATTCCTTGCAATTGGTTTTTGGTAATGATAAATATCTAGCTCTGAACACTATGAATGCCACAGAATATGCATTTTATATTCAAAGTGTACTTTTTGAAGCTTTGAAGTATGCAGGTAGGCGTAGGAAAGACACAGATAAGCAAGTACCATGGTGGTCTGAACAACTGAAAATTTTAAGGCGAGATGTTTTTTCGGCCAGGAAGCAATTTCAAAGATATAGGTCTCGTGATATAGAAGAGGCTAACTATTATAAGGAAATATATAGGTGTAAAAGGAGGGAATATCATAGGGCTATTTATCAGCATAAGTTAAGATCATGGCAGAATTTGGTAAGAACTGCAGGAAACAGTAACCCTTGGGGACTACTGTATAAGGTGACCATTACTAAAAAGATAGAGCAGGATGTATTTCACACAGTAATAGTAGATGTTAGGGAAACAGTTAGTTGGGAGACAACTATTAAAGTTGTCATAGACAAACTGTTTCCCGAGGATTGTGTAAGTAACGATACTCTTGAACAGTGTGAGATAAGAGCAGATAATAGAGATTATGTCAACGATGACAATATCTCTCTTTTTACAGCAGAGGAGTTACTTGTAGTCAGTAAACAGATAAATGTTGATAAGACTCCGGGGATTGATTTAATTGAGAACAACAGTACCAGTAAATTATTAGAGATATACCCTCCAGTTCTGCTTAATATGTATAACAACATGTCTATTAGAAGGCACATTTCCTGTTTTCTGGAAATGTGCTCTTCTGAAATTGTTGCCAAAACCAGGTAAAGAAAAAACAAGCCCCAGGAGCTTTCGACCAATATCGCTGTTACCTAATCTAGGCAAGTTGTTTGAGAGATTGATTTTCCGCGATTAAGTGAATTCATGAATTTACACCACATTGAGTTGCCATTTCAGTATGGTTTTAGAAAATCCAAATCTACTGAGGACGCGATTAATGATTTAGTGCTTTACGTTAAAAATGCAGACAGTAAATATGTTCTTGCTCTGTTCATTGACTTTGCAGGAGCTTTTGATTCAGTCTGGCACGAGAGTATTCTTTACTCGTTAAGACAGCTCCATTGTCCAGGGAAAATATACCGGGTTGTAACAAGCTATTTAACTTCAAGGCAGATAATTGTAAGGGCACAGCATTTAAATTATAGGAAATTAGTGTCTAGGGGATGCCCACAAGGATCTGTGTTGGGTCCCCTATTTTGGAATTTGGTTCTGAACCAATGGCTTAAATTGAGACAAACAGTTTGCCATAAAATAGCATTTGCGGATGATCTGCTTATCTGTGTGCCTGGTAACTCAAGAAGGGATATTGAAGAGAAGGCTGCAATGGTTCTTCAGAGTCTAACATCATGGGCTACTGTAAATAAATTAACAGTTTCGGAAGAAAAAACAGTCATGATGTTAGTTAAAGGTCACCTTGATATCAATCGACCACCAAAAGTTTTGTTAAATTGTAAGCAAACTAAATTTGTTACCCAAACTAAGTATCTAGGTGTTTTATTAGATGCTAGGTTAACTTTAGTTCCACATCTGAATTATTTGATGAACAAAATTAAGCGTTTTAGTGCAGCAGTAATACGGATTTCTAGATCAGAGTGGGGGTTACGTAGATCAGTTTTAAATCTTTATTATACTGCAGTTTTTATGCCAATAGTGACTTAAGTATCATTGTTGGTAATTTGTGTGAATAAGGTTAAGTTTAAAGCCAAGTTAAATTCTGTGCAAAGGACAATGCTGTTGGCAATTCAGAGGGCTTGCAGAACAGTGTCAACAAATGCCCTGCAGGTATTAGCGGGCCACATTCCGTTAGATCTTTTTATAATATATAGAGCTTTCTGTTACCATATTAGGAAGCGTAATAATTTCACGTGTTTAAACATTGTGTGTGACCTTAACACTGATGCTAAGGTTGAAAAGAAAAGAATATATGCGAAGCTAATGGAAATCTGGCAAGCCAGATGGACGGATAGTATTACTGGTGCAGTCACCAGACATTTTATTCCAAATGTTTCTTTTTCATGTTTTAAACTGAACAAGTGGTTTTTCCTAGTATGGAGACTTCTTTTTTGTTAACAGGGCATGGTTCTTTGAATAGTAAATTATATTATTTTGGATTAAAATCAAACCCTTACTGTGTATGTGGTGTTGAAGAAACTTGGTGCCATGTATTGTATGATTGTTTGTTGTATGAGAATTACAGAGCTCAATTAAAGAATGTAATTGGTGATTTGAGATATGGAAATGAAAATAACTACTTGTCAGATTATAATAAGTTTGTTGCTTTTCAAAGGTTTGCTATTTCTAAAAAGGAGACAGTTATCAGCCTGGATATTTGTAAACTAATAAATGTTTACTGTATAGAATTTTTTTTCCCCTCTTTCCCACCATCCTATTATCCTGTTTTTTTTTTTTTTCTTTTTTGTTTTTTTTTAAATTTATTTATTTAGTTTATTATTACTTTTTTTTTTTTTTTTGTTTGCTGGCACTGTGGAAATTAACATAGTGCGGGATAAATTACCAGGGTGAGATTTGGGTGGGGGGTAGAGGGTTTTTTTTTTTTTCTCTCAGGCTTGGGTGGCTTGGGGGTGGGATTGCTGGTGCCCTCTGGTCTAGCACTTTCACCAGAGGGTTCGGGAATTTTGTGCGGTCAGCACAGACAGTACAGTTCGCCTTTTGAAGTTGCCTTTTCCACGTTCATAAGGACGAGCATCAGGTAGCGGTTATCCTAGGTGATGACTGCTCTCTGGTGGCTTGGTATCTTGTATAAGGATAATAAAATCAAGTATATTAGGTGGATTTGGACAAATATCTAGGGGCCACCAAAGACAATAATAATAATAATAAGTTCGGGCAGGACTTGCTGTAGAAAGATCAAGTATACCCTACCGTCCAGACGAGAGGACAGAAGGTAAGGACCAATGAGGTGGTCTCAAACAATGCTGGCCCAAACGTTGACAGAGAAACGGCGTTGAGTTGCACGTGTTCGCGTACCATGGGGGTTCTCCAAAGCCCACAAATGGGCGTTATGTTGATTGAAGGTTCCCTCTCTTGTGAAACTTGCCTCATTGAACAATACGGACGCAGCAAATGCGCTGTCTGCCGCACTCTGTTGAAGAAACCAAGTAGCAAAAGCCCTCCGGAGTGGATAATCCGCAGGCTCCAATGATTGGACGCGTTGCAGATGGTATGAACTCATTTGGTTTGTTGACAGTATCCTCCATACAGGGGATTGGGAATACCCAATCGTTGGCCTATCGCTCGAGAACTCGTACTCGGATTGCCTTCTGCAAGACGTAGGACGTTCTCCTCACTGTCTGGAGTCCTCGTCGTTCGCTCTCGATTCATGGTACCTCTTGTGAAACAACCAGTCTCACGTAACCTTCTGTGCACACGTGCGAAAATCGTATGATGAGGAGCACGCCTGTGCGAGAAACGTTCCTGGTACAAGCGCATAGCGGCGCGCCCGTTACAGTCCGCAGCTCCATACGCGAAGTGCATGTCGGCCAGTTCAACGTTTGAATACTCGTCCATCCTACTGCCTCTGGAACCGGTTCGCAAATGCTGACTTCCAGCGGGATTGCTGTTCACGCGACTTCCCGTTCAACGTCCTCTACCGCATGACGAAGGCATTTCGGAGCCTGCAACGCTATGTGATTCCGATTCGTCTTTGTGCCCCCTACACCTCCTGCAAGTTTGTCGCACTGGTAGCGAATCACCCTGTATACTTTTATATGATTATATATAAGAGCTCTATCTCTTATCAAAAGGATAAAACGACATATTATAAGGCTAATGATACATGTGTACAAACTTGTCTGTGTTTTTCAAGTAATCTTCAGTTGGCACTGCTGCCCGTACTCTATGAAGCCATCAATCATTCTGCAATTCGAGTATCTTGGTGTATGTGTAAGTGTACTATACAGGTTTAACAGTCATAACTTACGGTATTCCGTTAATACAAATGGATCTTGCTAATCTTAAACTGTAATTTCTAAGTGTTGTAAGATAGACGCTACCTTAGTGAGTGTTCCTATGAGGAAGGTTGTTTCTCAGTGGACTCTATTAAATAAAGAGTTAGGTATTAACGTCCGACACTTTCATTCTTTTAACTATCGTGTTGTAAATATAGGGTGAAACTTACCAAAATAAACTTTCTTGCAATATGCAGGAATAGACGACTAGGAACAGGAGCCAACAGCAAATGATTCTCAAGACGTTTTTACGAGATAGCCTCAAAAAAAAGAAGTGCTTCGCTCGGAATAAGACTGTCTTCGACTCTTTGTCTCCTTCTGGGTTTCTCCGTGTCTCTCTGCATATCTCTCTCTCTCTCTGTCCTCCTGTGTCCGTTCTCACCGTTCGTCCTCTCTTTGTCTCCAATCTGCATATATATATATATATATATATATGTGTGTGTGTGTGTGTCCCCTCCCTTTTAGGCTGTTTTGAAGGCTAAAGGAGGCTAAACACGCTACCAGGTAGGTGTACCTAATAAAGTGGCAGCACAGTGTAGTTTTGGTCCTTAAGTTTTGCACACCAGTGTATTTTGTATGAACCGTATGCCACGAACCAGCAGTATCATTTATTGTTTCTAACAATACCAACAGAGCCAAACCAATATATTTCCATATCCCAGGCAGAAAGATTTATTGGTGGCCTTTACTAAGGATATATTTTCCCCCTCATTGTTCTTGTTTTTGGTGCCCCTTAAAGAATGGTGCCCTGGGCAAGGCTCCTGCTACTCCGTATCTTAACGCAGCACTGCACCACACTTGTGCCACCCGACTGTGAGGATCCATCGATTGCGAATATACAAGATGAGAAATCAATCTTTTTACTGGTAAAAACAAATTAAAATTTAAACCAGTTAAAAACAAGTTAAAGTAGTAAAAATAAGTTAAACGTAAAACAGGTTTTAAAACAGTTAAACAAATAATATATTAAAACTCTAAAAATATATACAGGATAAAAGAGGTAAAATTATAAAACATAGGTGAAGGTAAAATCAATTAAATAAAAAAAATGTGGCAACTTTCAAGGCGGTATGCCTCTTGGTCAACCAAATAATGAATGGCACAATGCAGCATAAATAGTGAATTTGTAGTGTGATCAAGGAATGAAGACACGATGCTCACAAAAAAAAATAAAATAATAATAAATGTAACATTGCTTCTGATCAGGATCTGGCAGGGTAAGTGATGTGTGTTGGGCAACAATGTTCCTAGTATGTATGGGGTGGTTATAAAATAAGTTTCCCTATTCATGAAACCCTAGTGTCAAAACGGTTAGAGATAGCGCCTGAAAATCGGTGGGTACTTCATTTAGGATATGGAAAAGAAATCTGTAGAAGAAAAAAAATTAGTTCAAACTTCTGCCGCCAGGGGAGAAATTTGCACTAAAACATGAGATGGAATACTTAGAATTAGATTTTAATATCAGAACTTAGAAATCTACAGATTTTGTCCTATGTGGGTTAGGAGGCCTGGATTCATTGTGTATAATCTATTATGTAGCACAGAGAGAAACGGAAAATAAAATAAATGGCAGGTTTAATGTTTAATTTAAATACTGTCTCAGACCACGTAATCACCTTTACGAAAGCAAAAACCCTTTCTTTATTCTTGATGGCGGTTACCTCTTTGAGTAAATCCCCTTCAGCACACTGTGATCACTGCCACCTAGTGGTTCATTTACCTGCAGATTCTTGATGCATGAAGAATCACTACTGACAATCAGATTGGTTTTTTTGGTTTTTTTTTTTTAGGAGCATTAGCAACTAAGGCCATATTGCTCCGGGATATGCGGTGGTCATTCCCTGAATGACCTTTCCGCATCCTCCGTATTTGGTGGTGACGGGCTCGAACCCCGGTCTAATCAAGAACTGACAATCAGATCAAGAGTATTACTCCCTCTAGTTGCCTCCTGAACATGCTGCTGTAGAAAACAATCATCCAATAAATTCACAAAAGCCTTGCTAGTGTGTAAGTGACTAACCCACAAATTCCAATATTTGGGATATTAAAGTCCCTCATTATAAGACTCCGATTTACTGGCCCACTCTGCTTCTCTGCACAATTTCTCATTATACTCATCAGATTCATTTGGTCTATGACACACACCTACTCTCATTTTTCCTTTCCCAGTGCTTATGTCACACCAAACAGATTCAACATCAATGCAGTCCACCGACATCAATTGGACGCACTTCCTTAGATTTAGTGTGTTTCTAAACTAACATCATACCCCTCCTCCCTTTCTGTCCTGTCTATCCTTTCTGAACACATTGTACTCCCCAAATTCCAGTTCTGCACTGCTTATATCTGTGTGACACCATGTCTCTGATATCCCAACAATATCTGCCTTTGATAACCTGACTAGCACTTCAAGCTCATCGAATTTATTAACTATACTCCTAGCTTTGGTGTACATGCAAGAATACATTCACCTGTTTCTACTCTTAGTTACCCTAACACAGCCCATGTATTTACTTGTTCCACTATGACTCCCAGCAGTCCTGGAAATCCCCACTGCCTTGCTTTCCAGGCTGCTGCTCAATTGCATTTCAATAGAAGTTGTGAAAAAAATCACTTTTACCTCTGCCAGAGGCTGCTGTTAATCTATTAGTCCTTGTATCCCCCCAAGCTAGCAGTTTTCCGACCCACCTAACTATGCTTCGATAGCATCAGCAAATATTCTTGCACTCTAATTTCTATTTAAGTGTATGCCATCCCTCTAGACGGAGTCTCTCCTGTTAACAACCATGGGAGAACAGCGATCTTGCAAACTGTGCTACCCAATAGAGTCTGCATTAGGGTGAGAAGACAGAATGGTTATCAATGTACATTTCTCTTCAGGTGCTAATGCTATTAGTGGATTTAACGAGTCTGCGCGAGTAGCACATTGGTTTCGTCACTGTACTCCCCACACTGGGTTGAAAAGGACCAGGTTCAAATCCCGTCGAAGACGCGCGGAACTTTATTGAACTTTTTTCACTCCGTGGCTGGGTTAGTCGGTCTCAGGCGTGGACAGCGAGGTTTTCTCCCCGTTAAAACAGGCAAATTGACCGTGGAACGCATGCAATTTACAGACACAGTACATAATGCAAATGAATTTAAATATTCGGGTGGGCTAATAAAATAGTTTGTTTTTTTGTTAATGTTATTAGTGGAATTCTCCAGAGTTCGCTACTAAAGCCATTGGTGTTTTCCATATTTATTAATGATATTGATGAAGGTATATTAAGATTAATGTCTAAGTTTGCAGATGATACAATTATTGGCAAGGCGGTTAATGACATTACTCAAAGTATGGTACTGCAACAAGATTTAGAAAAATTAGGCAGATGGGCTGAGAAATGGCAGTTGAAATTTAATAAATGCAAGGTACTGCACATGGCTAGCAGGAATTTCAAATTAATATACCAACGGTGGCACTACGCTGCTGGCAGTGGAAAATGAAAAAGACCTTGGGGTGGGGGGTTTATGCAGTCAAAATTGAAGTTCTCTGAGCAATGCATGGAATGTATGCTCACAGAATACATGGAAGTTTATACAGCATCAGCCAAAAAAAAAAAAAAAATCCTTCCCATTTCGCCGATCCATTCCAAATGTTTATCTAGTTCAGCTTTAAATTTATTCAAGCTATCAATTTCCACAAGAGATGGAATTCTTTTCCAGCAATCAACTACAGCTGGCTAAAGGCAAACTTCTGCACATCTATCTTTATTCAGTTTGAATCTACAGGGTGATTCACTACCAGTGCGATAAACTTGCAGGTGTAGGGGGCACAAAGACGAATCGGAATCACATAGCATTGCAGGGTCCGAAATGCCTTCGTCATGCGGTAGAGGACGTTCAACGGGAGGTCGCGTGAACAGCGATCCCGCTGGAAGTCAGCATTTGCGAACCGTTTCTGTTGAAGAAACCAAGTACCAAAACTCCTCCGGAGTGGATAACCAGCAGGCTCCAATGACTGGACGCGTTGCAGATGGTATGAACTCATCTGGTTTGTTGACAGTATCCTCCATACAGTGGATTGGGAAATATCCAATCGTTTGCCTATCGCTCGAGTACTCGTACTCGGATTGTCTTCTGCAAGATGTAGAACATTCTCCTCATTGTCTGGCGTCTTCGTCGTTCGCTCTCAATTCATGGTACCTCTCGTGAAACAACCAATCTCACGTAACCTTCTGTGCACACGTGCGAAAATCGTATGATGAGGTACACGCCTGTGCCGGAAACGTTCCTGGGGTACAAGCGCAGAGCGGCGCGACCGTTACAGTCCGGGTTCACAAATGCTGACTTCCAGCGGGATTGATGTTCACGCGACCTCCCGTTCAACGTCTTCTACCGCATGACGAAGGCATTTTGGACCCTGCAATGCTATGTGATTCCGATTCGTCTTTGTGCCCCCCTACACCTCCTGCAAGTTTGTCGCACTGGTAGTGAATCACCCTGTATGCACCCTCAGTTTCGTAGTCTGAGCAAGCGGAAGGATCCCGTCAGCATTGAGCCTGCTCAAACCATACAAGGCCTTATATGCCTTAATCAGATCACCCCGCAGGTGCCTAGTCTCCAGATGCTGCAACTTACGGAATTAAGCCTTTCTTCGTAAGCACATCCCTTTGTTCCTCTCACAAGTCTTGTTGCCCTTCTCTGTACTCGGTAAAATTATTTTCGCATCCAGTTCCCTTGTCACCACATCGTAGTATCCAATCAAATTGCTCAGACAAGACTTCCCCTTAATAAACCTATGCTGTGTCTGAGCTATTGCTGCCGTCTTGTTTAGGTGGGAAACCAGCGACTCCATTATTTTCCCCGGAACAGGAGTTAACCTAACATGTGTCATCCTTTGAACCCCCTTTGTGAACTGGGGATACATTTGCACATCTCCAGTCCATGGGGACCTCCCCTGAATCTAAGGATGCTCTTATAATTATGGCTAAGGATTTTCTAACTTCCCTCGCTGGCTCTTTCAATATAACTGGTTAGGTTCCATCCACATCAGGTGTATCTTTTATGTTTAACTTTAACAATTTCTCCTCCATTTTGCTCTCACTTATCACAAAATCATTTAGCTCTCTGTTAGAGTTTAGTAAACTTCTGTTCTCCCTTCCTTACAAAATTCCTCATGTGTGAATGTACATGCAAAATACTCATTCAGGTTATCAGCTACTTAAGTAGGATCATCAATAACCGAACCATCTATGTTAAGTGAACCAATCTGATTCATCCCCTTAAGTCTAGAGTTTACATAAGTAAAGAACTCTTTGCTGTTTTTCTTTCATCCCCTGCACAAAGATTTCTCGTAATCTGCTGTTGCCTGCCTACCCTCCTTTGTCACTTGATTAGAGAACAGCTTATATCTGGCGTAGGCTTTTGTGTCGCCTGATAATTTATATGCGTCCCATGCATTTTTCTTCTCTGCCACGAGCCTCCATGATTAAGTCCTTGCAGGCTCCCAATTTAAATTTCACCGTTAGTAACATCATCAGTTGATCCCACTGTATGGAATTTAAAAACTGTCTGACACCACTGTAGTTACCTTTACGAAAGTAAAAACCCTTCCATTCAACCCCTTTATGGTAGTTATATCTCTAAGTAAATCCCACATCAGTACAGTCACCTACTGGTTCGTTTATCTGCAAATTCTTAATGCATGAATAATCACTGCTGATAATCAGATCAAGAGTAGTATTCCCTCTGATTGCCCTTCGAACATGTAGCTGCAGGAAACAATTGTCCGATAAATCTACAAAAATTTTGCTGGCGTGCGAGTGACCAATCCTCAGGTTCCAGTCAATATATGGAAAGTTAAATGTCCTCATTACAAAATATTCTGATCTACTGACCCACTATTTCTCTGCACAACTATTCGTTGTACTCATTAGAGTCATTAGGCCTATAGCACACACTGTTGCTCTTATTTTCCCTTTCCCAGTGTTTATGTCACATCAAACAGATTCAACATTGCAATGTCCATTAATGTCAACTGGATGCACTTTCTTTGATTTTATATGTTCTTAACTAACAGCATAACCCCTCCTCCCTTCCAACCCTATCTGTCCGTTCTATACACATTGTACTCCCCAACTTCCAATATACACTGCTTATATCTGTGAAATCATGTCTCTGGTATCCCAACAATATCTGCCTTTTATGCCTTGATCAGCACTTCAAATTCATAAAATTTATTTTCTATACTTCTAGCATTGTTATACATGCCAGTATACATGCACCTGTTCTAATTTTTAATTAACATAACACATCCCATGTACACTGAATTATGACTACCTACCTAATACTTCGTAGGTCCTCCTTTTCCCTCAGCAGCTATCCGAAGTGGCATTGATTCAACAAGATGTCGGAAGCGTTTGGGAGGTGTAGCCAACTAAGCTGGTGCAGGTATGGTGACTGGTGTATCCAGACGCCTGATATGCCTTTCCATAATGTCTCACAAGTGCTCTATGAGATTGATATCGACATGCTGGGAGTCAGAACTGTGTTCATCAAACCATTCCTACACAAGTGCTCGGCACATTCATTGTGCAAAACACCATCGCCAATCGGGAAAAAGTGTAACAGCGGAGATGTACACAGTTATCAAGCAGTTGATGATAGCAGAGACCACTGATATGTTGTTCAACATGCACCAGGCGTCTAAGTTTCTGCCAGTGAAACCGCCTCCAGCGGCTTGCACTTTGATACCATGCATGATGGATGAAGAGCCTCATGTTGTTCACACCAAATCCGTACACGACCATTCATGGTGTGGCGTAAATAACGTGACTCATCCAACCAGCATGCTTTCTTTCAGTCTTCTAACATCTAACTTGCATGCCCTTTGCACCAGGCAAGTCTTTTATGCCAATGAACCACAGGAGAGGATGCATAGGGGTCACCTGCTGGTATAGCCCATACGTGCGAGTTTGTGGTGCATTGTCATGCCAGATATTGTTCCAGGTTGACCCATGTTGTATTTGGTAGTCAACTCTTCAATAGCGTTGCACCTGTTCACGTCATCGAACCCGGCACTCACCTCTAACATCAACCTTTTGCTGACTTTGCAGTTTTGCCATCGGGTTGTTGTTTCAACATTTTGACGGCAGTCCTGGTAGACTAACTATTGCGGCTCTCGAACACCCCACCAGTTCAGTCGTTTGGGAAATTGGGCACCAGCTCGTAGAGCACTCACAATCTATCCTTCCTTTCACCCATCATGCTCGGAATTTTAATACCTACTGAACCACTGACACCTTATCTATACTACATATGTCGACTAACTCTCAGGCCATGTGGTTAACGGGTCGCATTCAATTTTCATAGGGTTGGTCATAATTCAATGAACACTAGTGTATTTCTTGTTCCATGATGACTCCCAGCAGCACTTGAAATCCCCAGCAACTTGCTCTAGGCTGCTGCTCATTACAATAGAAGCAGTGCATGGATCACTTTTGCCTCTGCTTGCAGCTACTGTTAATATCCCCCCACCAAGCTAGCAGTTTTCCGTCCCACAAACACTGCCTCGATAGCATCATCAAATATTCTTGCACCCTTTCTATTTAAGTATATCCTATCCCTGTAGAAGCAGTCTTTACTGTTAGCAAGCAGATGCCACGACAAAAAAAATTCTACCCCGTGAGTCTTGCACAATCTCTCCAGGGCCAAATTGATTGACAAGGCTCTCATCATATACGCCTTCTTATGATATCTAGGCAAAATTGCAGACACTTTCAAATTTAACCCTAACTTGCGAATTTTTTTCAGTATTGATCTGTACTTGTTAAGTAAATCTGTAGATCTCTTACTCTTAAGGTCATGTTGGCAGGTTCGGAGGTTGCGTGATGCTTATTTTGTAAAGTCATGACTTTTGTTGATCATTACTTTCAGGTGGCATGATTAAGAGGGGGAAGAATGAATCTACAACAGGTTGATAGTGGTTTTAACTCGCACTGGAGTTTAGGAAGAACCTGCTGCCCATGAGAAGTAAGATCCTTCCTTGCAGCACAGAGTTCATAATTTACTTCTCCCTTAAGATCTGTCGATTCACATAAAAATCAAAAGTGGTCCCTTTAATCTTTTTTGCTACTATTGTTTTTACTAGATCATTCCATCGTTCTAAAACACCTATTTCCTCTAAATAGCAAAGAAATGGTTAGGGGAGATTGAATCTTCTGTTAACACAGAAAAGAAAGGCACCAAGTTAAAAATGCCAGCAATTGTAGATTATAACAAAGGCACAGTAGATTGCAACTGCTTATGCTCATTTAGTTCAATCTGCTCATTTTATTTCCAGTTCTCCTCCATAATACTTATTTAGAATGTACACTACATCTCCAAAAGATTGTTATACAATTATAAAATTCAATAAAACACAGTCACTTGTAGTAAAATTAGGCCAAAATTAGAGTCAAACTTAAAGCAACTAAATGTTATCCATAAAATGGCTGAATTTGAGTCCCAGTTAAGTTAGACCAAAATTATACTTAACTACTATTCGATTTTCCTACCTTTCTGATTGTTGAAGAACTCCTCAAGCTGAAATCAAAACATTTCATCAATTATTTCACTCTAAATATTTCTTTAATACCACAGATCTTCAATTTGATACTTAAAATCACAATTTCACCTTACTCTGAGCAAAAATCATATTTCCTTTTAATTAAGTAAAAATCATATTTCCGTTTAATTTTTTCCCGTTTTCTCAGGTTTTTCATCCTGCTCAAGAGTCAAAAATTCTGGTCATGCAGTACCAATATTGTTGGCAGGTCCTGGGGTTGCGAGATGCTTATTTTGTTTAATCATGACTTTTGTCGATCATTACTTGAAGGTGGCATGATTAAAAGGGGAAAACTTGAACCTGGTTTTAACTCACACTGAAGTTTAGGATCAATCCGCATCCCATCGGAAGTAAGATTCTTCCTTGCAGAGTCAAATTCTTAGAGATGCATTGTGTTTTGTACCTTATTCCGTTTCCTAGGAGTTTTTCCCCGGTTTCGGATCATAAGGCAATAACCCAGATATTTTCAAGGTTCAAAAACATACAGTGTCAGTTTGAATAAGAGATCCATTAATCTTTCTTGATCTTACTTGGTATAATGGTTTACTTAGTTTATCCTTTAATCTTAAAGTTTAGATTACTGAGATTCTAGTTCTGTACCGAATAAGACAGAAGCATTAGCTATAACAATAAACAAAACAAGTTTAATAGACAAAAGAAAATATTGATACATGTGATATGTGGCAATGTTTCTTAAACTGACACAAAGTTAGCATTAAAAGCAACATTACAGAAAAAGATTTTATAGGTGTTGACCTCTAGACAACTAGTGCAGAATGAGTTGTTTACTATTGATTCTTAGCAAAGCTTATCTTAGTACTCACCTCTAGATCCATACTGGTTAGGGTTACATTTGCATAAAGGAACACAAGAGAGTAAGTAAAATTATAAAGCAAAAGTTCCCAATTATATTAAAAGATTAATTAATTTAAAAACATGCCTCTAGGAAGAGGAAGTGCATCACTTTTTCCTGGTTGTCATTTATAAAATTATGAAGAATTCAGTGTGTGAAAAACCAAGAGATGGACGAGAAGCTTTCGATGTCATCGTCATCAGTTGGTGTTTACTTTCATTCATTCATTCGACTTTCTTCCACGTTTGATTCAATGAGGGCCTCTAGTTTCCTTCCAATCAATGGAAGATATGGTCGCCAGTTACCCATAATTATTTATACGAAATTTAATACTAAATCGTTTTTCTAAGAAAATGGCAGTGTAGCAAAAAAAGGGATTATATGTTGAACTGAAGATTAACACGTTCGCTGCCGGTTATGAGTCGGCATGCTATCGTCAATAGCGCGGCATAGGAGGAGGAAACTGTCGCCAGAAGCAGACTGTACCAAATTTGACCTCCAGTGCCTATCACGCGCTGGCACGTGATAGGCACTGGAGGTCAAATTTGGCTTTAAATGCCACATCACGCGCTGGCACGTGACACAAAAACATAATATAGTATGTAAATAATAAAACAAAAAACATGGTAAAATTAAGAAATACGTTTTATTTCATACCAAACCAATACAGATTACAAATACTATGTATAAGAATGTTACTTATGTATAATGTTCGCACAATCTAAGCAATAGCCGGGTGATCCTTCACAAACACTGCAGATATAGATTGTATTCTTACGTTTCCCTTCGGAATAGCAACGTTTGCATTGCTTCCTCAATATCTTTCCACCTTTTCTTTCTTCCCGCGGTTTGAGGCATGTTCCAGTTAAGGTACATCATGCACAGTATGAGGGAGATAGATGGCTGTTTCAATAAAGATCTGATCACTGATAAAAGGAAGTCATAAAGTTGCTTCTTGTTATGTGAATATTTATTATAGATATGGTGTGCATTGATCATTATTAGTTGCAAAATATGCATAAATATTTTTCTAGGCCACCTAGTGGTTTTCCTTTCGCAAGGATAATAAGCAAGCATTTGATCTTGCATGTCAATGCCTGACATAAACCTATTATACTCAATTATAGGCAATGGTTTTGATTTCAGTTCGCCTGGTTTGTTCTGCATTTCCAACATATCATTTTAGTATTCTGTAGATATGTAACTGACATCTCTTCTGTCCTTCCACTTAGCAATCATTACACCATGGGCACACCTTGATAAAGTTTCCCCTTTCTTCAGCTTTTTTTCTCGAACCTCTTCTGGAAATGTTTTCCTATTACTTCTGATTGTCCCAGTACAATGGGTTTGTCTGTCAGCGAGTTCATAGCTATTGTAATAATTGTACATAAATATGCTATACCCGACGTCTAACATCCCATCAAGTAAGTTCATGACGACTTTTTGTGCATGTCCTTTTCCACCAGAATCATCCAACATACCGGTATATACTTGAAATTTGATAACCAATCTGATAACCAGTAGGCATTGTGATCATATATAACTTGATGCTGTACTTATGGCGTTTGTTTTGAATGTACTGTCGAAAAACAAGCCTCCATGCCACAATATCATAGACTCATCTAGGCTAATCTCATGTCCTGGATAATATATTTCTGACAATCCTGCATTAAACAGATTCAGCATTTTTCGAATTTTATATAGGCGATCCCGTGGACATACCTCTTTCTTTTCTGGATTTTTTGCAAAATGCCAGGCCCGCAGTAATAATAAACGATTCCTGCTCATGTTATCTGCGAACACATATAATCCGAACAGCTTATCTGTTTTCCAATAATCTTGTATGCGGTTCAGTCGAATGGTTCCCATATGTAAAATCAATCCAAAAAATACCAACATTTCATCTCTAGTGGTGTCTTTCCATGCATTTATTCGAGAATGTTCTTTATTTTCTCGGGGAAGAAGTATTTCACAAGCATAAATATTTGTTTGCGTAATTATTTCATCCAAGTTATTGTCGGTCAATAAATGACGAAAGTAATCTATAGGATTATCACCTGACATGGGTTGCAGCAAAGACTCGGATTTTGCGAAACGAAACTGTTTCATCGATGTTACGTCATTTTCCCACACAACGTTTTCCAACTCACCGGAATCCTGCTGTAGAAGTGTAGCCTCTTCCACAATATCTTCTTCATCTATACTTTCCGAATCTGAAGTGTCCTTTGGAAGAATAAAATCGTCATCGTCGTAACTGATGTCACTGGGATATACGTCAGATAACTCCTCCAACATTTTTGCAATTTCTTTATCTGTAAGGGATTTTTTATATTGCACTTTTCTTCTTTTTGGGCACGACGGGCCTGCTAAACTATCATCGGCACAACTCATATTACAAGGCTTTTCCGCACGTCACGTAACAAAATGTTCATCACCACTGTTGTGGGGTCTAATCCCCTGGCTTTATAATAACAAATTAATAACAAATTTTTAATAACAAATCTTTAGCTAATGCTCACTTGGCGATTAAACCTCCAACTGAGGACTAGTGGTTTTCAACTCAAAGAAGAGTCTAGGACGAATCCGCCCCCCATCGTGAAAAGGGTTTATTTTCACTTGCAGGGTCAGATTAGATTGCGTTGTGTGATACCCTAGGTTTTCCAGGTTGGGTCTTCCTTTTCAACCTAGAGCCGCAATAACCCATATTAAAATAATATTACTTAGCTGATTTATTCCCACCTTTATGCTTGTTGTCGGTTGTTTTTATCTAGAGACTTCTTGCTCTAACTAGATTTCTCTCTCTATATATATATATGTTCACTTATCTATTTATATATGTCTCTTAGTTCAGTGTATGCCCCCAAGTAAATAAAAGGACCATGGACACATTTATGGACTCATAGATAAACATTTTAATAAACAACAGGATTATTAACAATACAACTATTCCACATATGGTGGTTATGGGCAAGAGTTAAGACACCAGAGTTATTGGCCATACACCTTACAATTACCTCTTTAGAGTGGGCCCTTAGACAACTGAGTAGTGGTACATTACCTTATTCGTTTATACTAAGTTGATTCAATGATCAATATCACGCCATTAAATGATTCACGACATTACATAATTCTTTAACCCTAACATTGTTGGAATTTGGTTCGAGGGCTGTCTACCTAAAAGGGATGTACTGATATGTGTGGAGTGGGTATGTGTGTGTGTGGCGGTGTCACAAGTCCGGGGTGTCTAAATAAGCAATCAATTTGCAGAAGGAGCACTTACCGATCAATTTCACGGACTTTTGTGTGCCTCACCGTCAGTAGTTTCTAAGGAGAACTCGGGAGAATGCTGCTGCAGGCGAATTTTGAGGACCCGTGTCCACCGTGGACGTGGCGACCGCACTACGGGTAGGGGGTAAGACATTCACTCCTGGTCTACGTTAACGACCTGGCTTCTTCCTCTTTTTCAGCTCCGCGCCTTCCCTTTTTACATAACCTCACAAACATAAAGGAGTTTCGGATTGGACACTAAATTCCTGGGGCGACCCTTGCCGTCCAATGAGGATTATGACCTAGAGACAATGTCAACAGCCCTCTAGTGGGACCTTTCCAGGTCTTGGTGCACGCACCTACGCACATGCTGGCTGGGCATCTGCTTCCATCCTGTTGACTTGCAGGCCCACTATCTCTGCATCCTTGTGTACAAGGCTGTGCCCATTAACTCGATTTCCTTTCTCGCTTACCACTGCAGCATTCACCATCTGGTACTGTTGATAACATTATCTGTGACAGGAATCAGGATGTGGGCGAGACTGGTGACTTAACTTTCTTTTCGTATTCTTTTTTTTTTCATATTCAATGAATGTATTTAACTAATATAAACTTGCCTTTACTTTTGTAGCAGAGCTATTTCTGTCTAATTAGATTCATAAATAAAACAGTTAACTCTCTTGTAATTTAAATCCCCAACTAATAAAATAGCAATTCTCTCCCTTTTGAGAGTTCTATCCATATACGTTCCCCTTCTTTGTCAAAACCGATCACCATTCTTAATGTGATTCCCTGATGTGTAAACAATATTCAGTTATGCATTCAGTTATGTTTCAGACTTGGTAATGACCAGGAATTACTGGGTGTCTCCTTGACTCTAACACTAAGGAAAGTATAGACTTGTGGCGGATTTAATGTCTCTAAGAAAGATTAACTTCCATAGCAGGAAACACAAAACTTGCACTTGGAAAATGTTGATTCGCACAGAATCTGTTTTGTCTTGAACAGATTCGGAATATGTTTATGATTTGAATAATGTCAATTATTAATAGACAGCTGCTGTAGTAACTACATATTAGAATAAAAAGGGGGGTGACTGGTTGCCTTGACAACATTCCTCCCTTCACCAACTGTGAAGACCAAGGATTGGTCGAAAACACTCTCCCTCCCTGGAGTAGAACCAAATGTAAGTTGATAAACTTTACCATTTATTTACTAGTAGTATTGTTATTCCTCTTATTCTATTTATTGCTTTATCTTTTATTTATTAGTATCATTATTATTAAAAAGGTACGTGATATGAGTGCGTTCTTTTGTGTGGTAGGAATCCTCCTCGGTAAAGTTCAGTGCGACCGACTGAAGAAGTTGCAGGGTGCCGTTAGGAGCCGCAGACCCTTTCCACCCTTTCTAATTTACGGTATGCTATCAGGAAAGAGTAATAACTGAGCTTAAAATTGTGAAACGTGAATCTTCTAAGTATGTGTCTCATTTGCGCTTAAAGTTTGCTAAGTTATCACCGAACCTCGAATACAAGAAGAGAGTATAACGACTCCAAATCGACACTTCCCTTTTTTTTTTTTTAAAGTTAATTTCCGCAGTTATACCTCTAACTTGTGAGAAATTTACATTGATCATTGATCCAATTTCTTTACCAAAACTTCATATTAATTTATCAAAACAAAATTTAACAACAATAGATCACCAGAGTTGGTGAACAAATCTTCATTGTGGTATCACACACACTTCTGGAACAGTTCGTTGGCACTTTAGGAAGGTAGAACTAAAAGTCTAATTTGGAAAGTTCGACAACAGCTTTCTGCGAAAATCTTGTAGGAAACACAAATAGCCTTACTTAACCGATTCACTTCTGGAACGACAGCGTAGCTGTGGAGAGCATGTCCTTATTTGAACAAAGTTCTAGTCTGTCTGAAGAAGAACGGAATAGGATGTTGGTGTGTTTGAGTCCTAGGGAGTTACATAGATCTATATTTCTCTTCTTTAAATGGCACTTACATTAAGACAAGTCCTAATACATTGAGAAACACTAAGAAAACATCGGCCCAGCCTTGATGATGGCACATCTCTCTTGTCATCACTCATTGCCCATTTACATGAAAGAAAAAGAACAAAACGTAATATCAGTATTACAAATCAGCTCATAGTATGATATATTAGGTCATTTTACAATTGACTATTAGTATCCATTTCAATCAATGTTATATTTCTTGATTTAACACTATATCTTAGTTATACATATCACTATAGTAAATAGATAAATACAGTACCTTTAACATCAAATGATAAAATTAAATGTTAAATGGTTAAATTAACTTCTTAAACTTCCAAAATACATTTCTGGGTGGCTTTTCGTTTGATATATCCGAAACCATCCCAGTTCAAATGGAACTACATATACATTTGATATATATATTGTATAGATATATATATATATATATTTTTTAATAGTTAATGTCCGTATGGGATATACTATAATACGATACAATACGTTAGGTTACCTTATATCTTGAGATAACATACTCATAGTGAGATATAATAATATCATATGATATAAGAATATGAATATAGTAATATGACATGACCATAAACTAACCATTTCAATTCAAGTTACATAGAATTAACAATATTCATTAAGAAGCTTATTACAATATATATATTTTGTTAACATCCTTCCTCTCAATTTCAGAAATTAAACCAAAGAAGTTTAAATCATTACATATAAGTATGATAACCTCGATTTGATAACATTGAGAATATTACTTATCATCTGTCAGCAACCTTGTCATCTAAGTAACATTTAATCTCGCACTTCTTTACAATGTGAATATTTTAAGAAGGAACAGAGTGCATACTTTATATACCAATTAAGTTAACATTGCGTCTTAACATAGTTTACCTACCAATGGATTACCCAAAATAATATTTGGAAGGCAAGGTTGTAAGTATACCCCCTTTTTTTTTTTTTTTTTTTTGATAGTTCTACATTTACATATTTAGACCATCTCTTCTTTGTAGCGTGTGACTTCAGGGTTTGGTATCTGCTGATGATTCTCTTGGTGTGTCGTCAAGCATGACAGAGCTTTAGATTCAGCTGGAACAATCTTAGCAATTTCTTCCTCGAGGTTATCAAAGGAAGGGTTACTCTCAATCAGTTTGGTCGCTTTTCTTTCTAACTCTGTTTCCGTAGTGGCAGCCTTTATGAGTATTGACCGGAGAGTTTGTCTAAATTGAAGAAAATTCCATCGGCTAACTTGTCTTGCTAGATTTCGTTCTATTTCAAGTGGGTCTTCAATGGCTAGTGGGGAATTCCATTCCCACTCAGCCCTTCTGGAGCACATTCTTCCACGTGTGATCGATATGATTGCGTTCTGGTAATCAAATTCGTCGCTGTAAAAGAGTAACATACGTAACCAAAGTTCTCCAACTTGATCTTGGTTCCTCTTCCATATGGGCCAAGTGTTGATTATTTCTCCTAGGGTATTCTGAAAAGATATAGGCCGTCGCTCTATCCACCAGTCTTTTGTCATTCCGGGTATCTCCTGCAACACCGGGAGAACGGGTGGACGAACCTGTTGTAGGTAATAAATGACCATCAAAGATAGTCCGTAGGAGGGTAGGCCACTTTTTCCAACCTTTTCCTTGTGAAGTTTCTTGGTGATCTTTATTAGGCTTCCTACGAGGATCTTCACCCTTACATCTAGTCTTGCGTAAGTTTGGAGAAGGTAGCTGCTAGCTTCAGCAAGTGAATTATTCAGACAAATTGTAACTCTTAGTTTTTCTCGTCGAGGCCCACGACTCTTAAAATCTAATCTCGCCACTGGTGTTCGTGCATGAACAATCGCGTCTGCTTGTATGCACAATGTGTGGATTTTCAAACCTGTACATATTTCCTCGATGGTTCTCTCCACTAAAATTCTTTTCTCTTCGGATTCGAGGACTGGAATATTGGCATTAATATCTAACGCTGAGCACCAGGCATCAAGTCGGGTAATTGAGGAACCAATAACTGATAGACTGGAGCCAGGATATGTCTTACAGATGTATCCTCGAACGTACGCAGTTTCTTTCTCCTTCCACTCACTTCTGGTGGGGTTCTTTTTGAAGGTATGGCGATTACAAAATGTAGTCAAAGCCTGTAATCGTAGTGGATTAGCCAGTGCTTGTATCACCCTATTTTGACTGTCATATGGCATGTCGGCAGAAAGTTGTGAGAGTGGGCAGCATTCCTCAGTGTGCGGATCTTCTATCTTCCAAATGGTCAACTCTCGTTCGAGGGCTTCTACCGATTCATCTCCTCCACTTGCCATAATTGATCTCTTTTTGTCCACTTGATGAATTTATTCGCCTGTAAAATGATGAATTTTCTTGTAAGCGTTGAGTGTTCGTATGGTTAAAAATAACGGTTTATGAGAATAACTTTCTTGTCTTTACTAAATTTCTTAACTACTTCCTTCTTTGATCTATGCATGTATATATTAGAGGTGGGCGTATTTATTGCATAGGTTATACTCATTCTATATGTGGTGACTACTTAACACATAGCAATAATAGTTGATGTCGGAACCGACTCTGAGGATCATGATGTAGCGATAGCAACCTTCACAAAGTTGACGACTCTCAAACTACTTAAATTTTTCTTTTCAAGGATGGATATAATATATATATATCACATAGGTTATATGTGTTGTTCTGCATCTTATTTTTTTTTTTTTTTTTTAATTTCTGAGAAGACATAAAAGTGGTAAAGGAGGAAGGGCCTCCTCATCATAGATCCAATCTGCACTATCCGGTTGTTTCGAGTTCTCGGTGGTACTTAAATTGTTGGCTACATGTTTAGACTTTATAACATTACTCTCTACGATGCTGATGACTGTTTGTGTTGATACACTTCTTGTCATAGGATAAGTGTCTATTCTTTGTTGACAATATTTCTTCCAGACATGTAAGAATGGACTGCGAATCTGGTCAATTTGGCTAACAAACTCCATGGCACCTTGCTTTACGTCTCGATTACGCTTACGGACTTTTCTACACATCTCACAGTGGGTTTCTTCTGTTGAGTCCATCGCATAACGAGTGAGAGATTGGCCTTTTAAATCTGAAACTGTAGAACATCCTGTGTGTGGTTCGCCCGCTGTGGGGGAAGTGTACTTACAAACGACACGACCTTTACTACTCTGAAAACTTCTCCACCGACTCATTCTGAATTTGTAGCTGTGAATATATATATATATATTTTTTTTTTTTTCTTTGATTATAGAGTTATGAGGTAGATGAGGTTGAAAAGAACATCTTTTTTTTTCTTAGAATAATCCTTTTAAAGAATTACCTCGTATTCAACAACTCCGGCTATTGGTGCTAAGTAGGTAGCTGCTGGTGTCCCTATCTCATTTACGTCGAAACGGCCATGGTCATCTCCCTCACAAAAACATCTCGTCAATATCAAAATTCCGAGACCTATAGTAACTATGAGGCTGCTGGCCACTGCTAACACTAAAGTTATAAATTCAAAATTCGTTTTCTGTGGACTTACCATCACTTTTATTTCTGTTGTTCCCCACTCGTTGATCGCGTGAAAGATGTACTGACCATAGGTGTCAGAGGTGACTCTTATAAGGATCAATGTAACACGAGTGTAACTGGTATAGTTGTGAACCTTAAGATCCCATCGAAATTGGTCTGGAAGCGCTTGTCCTTCGAACGACCAATACCAGTTTCTGACTGGTGGCACATTCTTAATCATACATGGGAGGTGTAGAATCTCTTCTAATTCTGCCTCGTGATTTCGCCTACAGTGCACCAGAGGCGGACCTGAAATGAATACAAAACAATCATCCTGAATCGGGGGAAATGGGGAACAAGAAACGTAGCATTCATATCTTCCAGTTTTTTGTTCTTGCAAGTTGTCAATGATTAACTCCTGTGAGTGGGCATTGTGGAGAATTACTCCATCCTTCTTCCATTTAATTTGTGTTTGGGGTTTTGCACGCACGGTACACTTCAGAATGATTGTTTCGCCGACCTGGGCGGCAGTGTCATTTAATTTGGACAATAATACAGGTTTATACATAATGTCAATACGATAGGATTTGACTGAGAACCCCAATTGATTTTCCGCTAAACAGGAAATTAAATCTCCATCATTCTCTTCCTGCAAGTCGCGTATTTCCAATAAGGGTCGACTGGTTTCATGAAGCGTTACATTATTCCGATACCAGAAATAATTCATTTTGCTGGGGTTCGCTCTGGCATGACAGAAAATTTGTAGGTCATCACCCACCATTTTTGGGCTCTGCATAAGTTGCATAGTTATTCTAGGCTTGAATTTTACATTAATGACAACCGAGGCATAACGAATTTCAGTCAGCGCCGGGTGCTCCGTGACGCAGGTAATGATTTTCTGGTCCCAAGAATCGTTGATCGATTTTAGGCTCCACGTTACATCTACAATTGTCGTCTTGTTCACAGAATCTACTCGCTCCTTTAACGTCACATCTGACGTCACTATTTGTTGACCCCAATCTCTCCAAAATACACTTGGGGATGGCTTACCTGAGATCACCCGACAGGTCAGTATTAATTCTTGTCCTTCTGTTAGGTTGAACTGGGCACCCTCCACAATAAAGGGTGGATCCGGGGGAATCAATACTGTCAGAAAAGCTCTTGATGAAACACTCACACTCCCATCAAGGAGGGTTAATTCACAGTGAAAACTCTCTTCGTCCTCCAATTCAACAGGCTTGATTTGCAGATTGTACGTTCTTGCCCCTGTTGAACCAACCATGCCATATCTGGTCCAGATTCCAATATGATGTGCATCCCCTAGGGATCTACCATTTCTAAACCACTCGAAGTTTTCTACCGGGGTTGTACTGCTACACGGTAAAGTCACTGATTGCCCCAAAACAGCCGTCCGATTGATCGGCTGCATGAGAAAAACATCTTCGGTGACTATAGCCTGGATATAAATTAGAAAAGCTCCAAGGATTACAATCATTGCTCCACTCATCTGTCGTGTCCTCTTGAAAGCCTTAGGTCTATACCTAAATAATAGACATATCTTCCTTTCAGATATCTTACGTTATCTATTCCTAACAACAACAAAAATATCCAAATTTTTATTTCCAGGACGAAGAAAATTCAATATTTGTATTTTCGAATAATGAATATAAGGATTTGCTGTTTACTTAAATTTCCTCCCCCTTTTTTTTTTTTTTACATAACTGTTTATTCATTTCGTTTTTCTTTTTGTACAGATTTTTTCCCTGAGTTTGCGAAGGTACTCTTACTCCTCCTTAAAACTTCAGCGGTCTTTCTTTCCACGATAGTTTCCGTGGTAGTGGCCACGAAGAGTGTTGATTTGAGAACCTGTGAAACATCTTGAAATTTGGCCAACTGAGTGGTCTTCCAAGATTACGATCATCCTCAAAAGGATCCTCGACTACGAGCGGTGAGCTCCACGCCGGTTTCGCACTTCTAAACAACATTTCATCTCTTTTTATCGAAATAATGACGTTTTGGTACTTAAATTCCTCGCTATAGTATAATAGCATTCGGAGCCATAGCTCCCCAACTCCATCGCGGTTCTTTTCCCGTCCGGGCCAAGTTTTAGATATCCATTCTACTTCATGCTGAATGTGGGCAGGAGACTTCCTTTTCCAGTAGTCCTCGGTAGTTCCAGGTAACTCCTGTAGGACTGGGAGAACTGGCGGATGAACCTTCTGCAGATAATAGATTACCATTAGTGAGATTGCGTATGACGATATCCCATTATGCCCTGCTCCTTCAATATGGAACTTCCTCGTTAAGTATTTTATATTCAAGATAAGGGTCTTTACCCTTACGTCCATCTCCACATACAAACGAAGTAAAGCACTATTGGCTTCGGCGAATCGATTGTTTAGACATATATCGACCAACATAGTCTCTCGTCTTGGACCCTGGCTCTTATAGAGTACTTTAACTATGGGAACTCGGGCCTGAACAATGGCGTCTGCCCCCATACAGTTCGTACGCCTTCGAAGTCCAGAGCATATGGTCTCTAGTACTCTTGTTTCGGAGACCTTTCTCACCTTATAGTGCACACCTGACAACTTCACATGGACATCTAAGTCTGAATTCCATGTATCAAGTCCAGTAGAGGTGGAACCAATTATCGATACTCTAGAATCGGGATACATACTCAATATGTGTTTCTTAACAGATGCGAACAGAGCTTCTTTCTCGGTTCGTTCTTCGATCGTAGGGACTAAGGTTTCAGTTTGACGGAGGCACAGGACAGATAGTCCTTGTATACGTAGTGAATTCGTCAAAGCTTGCTGCAACCATTCCTGAGTAGTCAAGTTTGTGGACACCCGCGGGTGTAAATAGTATCTTTGAGCCTGATGCACTTCCATTCTCAAATTATTCAATACCTCCTCCATATCCTCTACGGGGTCAGCTCCTCTGGTAGCCATGCCCTGCTAAGATTTTTCTTGCTGTCTTGACTTGCCTGTAACATGATGAGTTTGCCTTAGGCAGTATGGTTGAGAATGTTTTTTTTTTTTTTTTTTGATCAATGAAATTTCTCTCAAAGATTATCCTCATTACTATTGGTATGGTTATTCATTAGTATATATATATATATATATATATTTTTTGTATAAGGATTACAAAACAAAGAGGCCTATTTTGTTCCTTTTTTTTTGAAATAATGGTGGCCCCCCCTTTTTTTTTTTTTTTGATCATTTATGAATGCTCTTCTTCCCTAATCTATCAGCTCCACGCAATTTTCTTTGTCGCTGGGGCCGTCTGAATGGTCTGGGGTCTTTGGACCCTCCAGGGCGTCAAGTATGTCCCAGGGATCCTCGATAGCCAAGAGGCTGAGACTTGGAGCAAAATACATTGATTTAGTCAACCAAGACGCGATACATGGTACTCGCTCTATGGGTACTGGTTTTGGGTCTTGAGTAGTATAAGGTTGGGGTTCTAACCGAGTACGGCTCTATGAATTTTGGCATCAATATTCGTGCGTGGTGCCGCGTCGGTCGCTTGTTTTGCCGTTTCGGTTTTGCGCATGTGCCGGTGAGGCGAGCCGAGGTTTAGGCTTAGCTGTTGCGCCGAGGCTTAGTTGCGGAGTCGGAGGAAAAAATATTTTAGTTCTTATTTCGCCCGCTAGATGGGGCCACTTATTTTTCGCATTAAATATATACATTTTATTTTCGCTTTGCCGAGGCTCGAACCCATGTCGTTGCTACTGGTGGTCCGGTGCTTATCCCCACGGCTACCCTTTCAGTTGTAAGAGTATGTGTAAATGTAGCTCTTATAGTTAAGAGTGGTGTGAGTGTGACGTAGGAAGTTGTATTTCGCCTTGTTCTGATTGGAGGGGGATATGAACCGATGTTCTGATTGGTTTGGGGGTATAAACCAACTTCGACTCTGAGTCTACCGGTGATTTTCTGGTCTGTTGATGCTGTAGAAATCGTCTGTTTTTGCCGTGTTGGTTTTCAAGGTGGCGTTGGAGGGTGCGCAATGAATTGTGGGTTCGCGCACGCACACACACACACAAGCCCGAGTTCTCGTGCGCGCGCACGCACACACACGCACACACAAGCCCGAGCTCTTGCGCTCGCGCACGCACACACACACACACACAAGAAAATAGAGCAGTAGACATTCTTTCCCAAGACAAAGGATTTGGCGGGAAAAACGTGGACGCTGTAGACATACGGGCACTTGGGGGGTCACAAAAGTTCGAGCCCGACGATGGCCACGACAACAGAAGCCCACGAAACAGTGCCGCCATCTAGCGAGTCATTCTGAAAGCTGAAATCAAAGATTTTATTTTATTTAAGGTGTTTAAATATATTTTTTTCCTAGGTAGCTATGACTTTGCTGTTTAAATATATTTCAGTGGCTTTGCAATATGTGGCGCCATCTGTGGAAGCAATCTGAAAGCTGAAAATTAAAAGATTTTATTTAAATATATATATATATATTTTTTTTTTCCCTACATACTTCTTGAACGGAGATTGCCACGACATCGTAACAACCAAGAAACTGTGTCGCCATCTAGCGTGTCATTCTGAAAGTTGAAATTAAGGATTTTATTTAAATATATATATTTTTTTCTCACATACGGATACTTGGTGTCACAATACTTCTTGAACGGAGATTGCCAAGACATCGTAACTACCAAGAAACTGTGTCGCCATCTACCGATCTATTCTGCAAGTTGAAAAGCTGAAAAATTAAGTATTTTTATATGTTTAATGTTATGTTATGTGTTTTTTTGATGGTTAAATTTTTATATGTATATATTTTTACCCATAACTATTTATGATGGTTCCTCTTCAAGTTGAATTTTGTATCCTGATGCTTAGTCTATCTTGAAAAAAAAAAAAAAAAAAAAACCTGAAAAGTAAAATGTATTGATGTGTATATATATTTATTTACCTTCTTCGTGATATGGTGGTGCCATCTTCAGATTCTTTCCACAACTTTGAATTTTTTTTTTAAATTTCTACTTTCTAAGAAAAAAAGACAGACAATATTTTTCAAATAGATATGTTTATTGATAAATAATAAAAAAAAAATTAAAAAAATTACAAGATAGTGGGGTCATCGCTATTTTTACCCCATCTTTAACCATTAGCATCCAAACCCGCCATATAAGATGCAAAGAAACAGGGGTCGCGCCATAAGTACTCTTGGTTTTCGTAGAAGTCCATCTGGAAAAGAAAAAAAGAAATGTTACAAGATTACAACGATCCGCGCGTCTTCAGATTCTTTCCACAACTTTGAATTTTTTTTTTTTAAATCTATATTCGAAATCATTTCTTTCCTAAAAGTAAATTCTCAATTTTTTAAAAAAAGGTTATTGATTAATGGAAAATTAAAACTTAATTTCTACTTTCTAAGAAAAAAGACAGACAATATTTTTCAAATAGACATGTTTTTATTGGTAAGTTTTACAGATGTTGTTACTAATCACAAAAAAATCAACACAAAAACTTACATATGCACATTGCTTTGATCAGAACGGATACTTCGTATATTTCGTAGTGTAAGCAGTTTGAAGTTCTTCGATCATCGAAACTACAGCATTGTACAAAGCATAATCGTTGAACTCAGTAACTACACCTTCTTTCGAGCACTTAGCAGAAAAAATTTTAACACTTGTAGATGGTTCAGCATTTCTTACAAAGGATGCATACACGTCGTTAAACGAAACATCGATAGAGCCAGTAAACACATCGTTCTTTATACGTTCTCTAACACAATCAAGATGCTCAAGTATAACTGATTGCATTAACAGAAATGCGGGTTTTTCGTCTTCTAGACGTTGAAGAAAAGAATCTATGTCTATGATTCTATTAGATATAGCTTCAAGTTCAGAAAGGTGGAGAGTCATTCGTCGTTCTGCAGATAGCGAGAATTGTTTCCAATAGAAATCACAAGCACCAACATCTGTATTGATTCGGATCCCCGGTAGATGGATTTCATCTTTAGATCTGGCTCTTACGGAAAGCAAGATATCAGTCATTTTGTTTTTGAATTCTTCCCACTGGTTTCTGGATAGCATCATGTGCGTATTAGTTGTCTCAATCGTAACATGTGGCTCGAATTCGTGACAATAAACACGAACTGTGCTACTATGGCTCAGACGTCTGTAGAAAGTTACGTTTGGTCGTCTTATATCATCAAACATTTCGTGCTTTGGCATTTTGGAAAAAAACTGCAACAGTGGAAAAATTCACGACCACACTGAGAAAGCTCCAAACTGTAAATGTGGTCCAAGGGCTATAACAGCAAGTGTTTAGATTCTAGCCGTATTGTTACTGGCTCATAAACTCGTGACGTATCAGTAACAGGTAGAGGCATGTCGTACAAAGGTTATATAGCCTCATATAGTTAGCGCAGGTGTTGCTCCCAGGTCTTTGTTCAGATTTAGAACGCTAAAGCATAAGATAACTCAACTTCAAAAGGCTTCGTTTGGTCACAGCTAGACACAAGACGTACAAAGACTAAAGGAGATACCACCCCTCCAAGTATGCTCTACCGCTCCCAGAGCCTTTGTACGACATGTGCCTGTGATACCGCACCCTAGGCTTTGTTCAAAATGTAGAGTGACAAAAAGATGTCGATCGGTCGGTCGGGAACTGGGTAAGCACATGTCATATAACTAGGGGTGATGTGAATCCCGAGTCTTTGTTTAAATTTAGAATAGTAAAAGCTAGCTCAACTTCAAAGGCGATGGTTGGGAACAAATAGAAACATGTAGTACAAAGGTTATATAACAGCACATAGCTTTAGCTGGTATCGTTCCGAAGCCTTTGTAGTAACAAAAACAAAAAGATAATTCAGCTTCAAAGATTACCTTCAAAGATGTCACGCCCTTACTGACGATTAAGTATTTCGCTCTCATACCATAGTGATTTCCTATAGACTGTGACTTTCACTCTCATACCGTAGTAATTTCCTATTGGCTGTGACGTTCACATACTCTTGAATCTAAAACACAGATTGGTTGCTGTCAAGTAAAAAGGAGCATGTTAACTAATAAGTTGTTTTAGCAACAGTATTATATACGATAATTCCGATACGCCCCCGTACTCACCTTCATGAACCCATCTCATTGGTTAAATTTTCACCTTTCCATACCAATCTGATTGGTTGTATTAGATTAACATTTGAACCTGTTTGAGTTTAAAAGGGCTAGTTTTTGTGTTTATTTCTTCATGTTACTCTCACGTTTTTTTCCATACAATGTTGTGTACGTACAGTTTATGCTTATGTTCGGGGTCAGTTGTCACTTCTGATAAAAGTTCAGAGTGTTGTAACCCTTGGGTTTCCGACAGTGATATAGACCTTTGGGAAGTTGCTGATGGTTGTGAGTCCTTTGACTGCAACGACCCAAAATATTTTACGAAAATACGGAGTTCAACTCCCATTAGTACGGGGCAGTCCTTTTGCATTTCATCTCTATCACTGGATGATAGCCTTTATTCTGCAAGTTGGCATCCTTCATACGACGGCGACATATCAGCATCCAACTCCTCACGATCGACATCAGAACTGTCAACAGGATCGGAAAACGTTGATCGTGAGGCTCGGTCACCTGATATAATCGTCGTGGGGGAGTATGAAGAAGAAGAAGAAGACAATGATGTTGGTCCTTGGAATCCCTATGCCGTTGACGAGAGCGGTTTTTCGACGTCCGGTGCTTCCACAGTGCCCATCATCTGGACCGATCAAAGTAACGACGGGTTGACAACAGATGATGGCTACTGCAGCGTGGTTATCTAGATTAGGGAATCTTTAGTAGTAAGTATTTTGTATCTTTCTTTAGTTTTTAAGAATAAAATAGAATATTCTTTTGTAACTTTTATCTGTGTCTCTTTTTTTTTTCTGTCGAAGTACCGTTTTCTGTCCGGAGAGACAAGCGTACTTCTCGTCTCCTTGAGTCCTCAGTAACAAAAGGGTTTGGCTTTACTTTCGCTAAACGTGTGGTAGGAGACGACACACACACACACTCCAAGACACATAGCGAAAGCTAACCACCTAGTCATCATACTATCAACATTAGAAAAAAAACCCAGTGAAATCCCCAATGTTTTTGACACTAAGCAGTTTTCAATGGCTACCTCTGGTGACGTCTCCTTTTTTTTTCAGGATGTCGGCGAAGTCGATCGGGCACGTCTTCCCCATCCTATTCCCACCGACGTCACATTCGTGACGGCACTCGGATGGGAATCGCAGGGCGCCGGGGCGTGGGGGGGTGGGGAATCGCGGCACCCTCCCACCCATCACGTTGTGATGGGCGCGCGCACGGGGGAATCGCGGCACCCCTCCCACCCATCACGTTGTGATGGGCGCGCGCACGGGGGGGGGATCGCGGCACCCCTCCCACCCGCCACGAAGTGTCGGGCGCGCTTAGATGGAGGAATACACTTTTTTCCGTGTCAAGAATGGTTTCATGGAAAAGACAACTTCCAAAAAAAAAAACGTTTTTCATAACTCACAGTTTTTTAAAAAAGGGGACAATGTTTCGTTTTTCTGGAGACGTCACCTTCTGTCTTTACAGTTGCTAGTCCTACCTCTCGCATCGGCGCGCGAACACACACATAAATACTTGGTCCAGACTAGCGCGCGCTCATTTACATAATGTTTCACCATCCATTCACAGCTATAGTCTCGGGAGCAACACAGAGTGGAAAGACGACGTTTGTATTGTCGCTATTAGAAAATAGTGAAAGTTTAATTTCGCCACCATCTCAAAGAATCGTCTATTGCTATTCAGAGTTTCAAGATAAGTTTCGGTGTTACTCGCAAATCGAGTTCGTGGAGGGTTTAAACATCCCCGAATTCGATCCATCAGTAAAAAATTTACTTGTTTTAGACGATCTCATCAACCAAGCAAAGGATAGTATTGTCGTTTCGGAAATATTTATAAAAGGATCACATCACAGAAATCTGAGTGTTATTTTGTTAACACAAAACCTGTTTTCGCAAGGATCGCAGTTCCGCACTATCAGTTTGAATTCGCACTATCTGATTGTTTTTAAAAACCCTCGCGACTCAAGACAAATTTCACACCTAGCAAGTCAAGTTTTCCCCGGGAGATCACGTGTTTTAGTCGACATATATAAGCATGCAACACGCGATCCTCATTCATATTTACTGTTTGATTTTTGTCAGAACAGATGATAGATTGAGACTGCGCTCACACGTGTTACCAAACGATGGACATACGATTGTTTACATCCCCATATGGCTCTGCGTCTAAAAAACAATGCTAACTTTATAAGGTATCTGTCGGAAGTTCGACCGAAACAGGCAACCGCTTTATTAAGGAGTTCAAATCAAACAGAAATAAATTCACTCTGTGAAATATGTAAAAACATAGTCAAAGGTAGCATTCCGTTGACAGACAGAGTGAAAAGCAAGTTACAACGCAAAAAACGTCTGCTCAGAACACTAGCAGATAAAAAAGTAGCATTTAAAACTAGGCGGAAATTAATTCTTCAACAAGGAGGTTCACTGTTCCCCCTGATAGCAAGCATAGTTGTTCCACTCATCACAAGTTTAATCAGAAGATGAGTGAATCTTTCCGTAAATTCTTGCTTGTAGCTGCACCGCCAGAACAAAAACAGATGCTCTCTTTAGACGAGAAAATGTCTGAAATCTTAAAAAGACAGGATTTGCAGCCCGAGTCTAAAGTTAAAATGTATCTTCAGATACTACAGTCATATTTAGGCCTGAAAACTAATGCCGCAAAACAAGCGTCCTCGTCGGCATCAAGCGATATCGAGACCAGCGTATCGAACGTAACGGCGTCGCTACCCACAATCCCCTCCTCTGAAGCGTCGGAGCAATGGTACTCCAAGAGCGAAGTTGTAAAGCCTCGTAAGCAGGTCAAGCGCAGATATACGGCTTTAATATCGCCTCGTCGTTTGAGACATAAGCATACGTGGATTTCGTTGTGGTAAGTTTTTTTTCAATAAAACAGACACTTTTTAAAAATAAATAAAATTTTATTTTGTAAGTAAAGGTTCAATTACATGTAATGTGGCTAACAAATCATTTGCCCACAAATCTTTACAATAATATTTGTTTACAATCTTTGACATAGAAATATTTCTACACCGATGAGTCAGGAAAAAAATACAATGTAGTCCACACGCTATAGATTCTGGATGTTGAATCACCACTTTGTTATAAGTCCATTTCTTACTGTTTTGGTTAAGGAACTCTGCAATGTCCGGTATCGGCGGTCGTGCAAAGCTGTCGAAATATTGACTTTCTCTTTTTCCTAGGAAGATGCTCACCCAGTGAGTACCTGGCATATGCGCCTTGTCTGTATTGATGACTAACAATGCTGGTTTCCTCTGTATTTTTGACGGTAACTCGTCCCTGGCACAGACACCGATCAGATGTTTTCTCGATTCACTGTCTGCTTCTAAAACCTTTAATATATCTCTAGTGTTCATAATTCACGAGGATTGAACGGTCTTTAGTCACAGAAAGAATGTTTTCGAATTCGGCATACAAGATCACTGTTACGTTTTCGGGAAGAGGTTCTGCGAATTTCAGTTCAAGTCGAACACCGCCTCGCCGTAAAGAAGTGATGTGCGTGCCGACAGCGTTACTGTCGGGAGTTAGGTCGAAAGCATAAAGCACATTCCCTTCTGTATAATCCAGGATTGATATGTCGTTTCCACAGTCTGAATTCCATTTGTTTAGCGATGTGAAAATAGACAGGTAGGACCGGGTGTAATGTCCATTCTTATAATCGGGTGTTAGCGGAATGGAAGGATGCTGCACACCATCAGCCGTCAGAAGTAAATAGCACAGGTTGTAGTGACCAAAATTGAATGGGTTGGTTTTGAGGGAGCCGTTGAAACTATCACTGGACACAATACCGACTATTAAACGAGTGGGGATCTGTCCTAGATATATATTATCTCGGGTAGAGTCTGACATGCCTTTTGGTATTGAATAGTAACTTACATCAGCTCTGTTAATGGGATATACAAGAGGATGTTTTTCAAGAACACTCATGTGTGCTAACTGTATGCTGGGGTTAAGTTTAACTTTACGCACAAAAAGACAGGCTTCGCGTACATGAATTTTAGCAGTATTGTCGAGAGACAACAGACAGAACTCGGGCGAACTGCGAACCATTCTCAGGCGGAGCGATAAATTGTTAATAATATATTTGTCCTGATGGCACAAATCTAGTCTGAGACGACCCAGAAGTTCCACAGTTTTGGTTTTCGAAAAAAACTTCATACGTTGATTCATACCACTGTCAGGCTGAGAAAACATTTGCGAAACATCCGAAAAATTGTCTTTTACGAACAGTTCTGTAGTGAGCTGTGATTTTTTTGCTCCTCTGTCAAAATTCAAAAGCGTTTCTAAATAAGCTCTATAGGGGTATGTGTCGCTGCTTGGATTAATTAATTTGTCTTGAACGAAAAGATCCACATGTTTAAACATGGAGTGAAAAAAGTTGTTGACAACTCCTACACTCGACTGTAATTCTTTTCCGTCGCTTTGAGTTAACTGTACTTTGAGTCGCAAATAAGTTTTTCCCAGGTCCAGATATTCTTCTGATGTCCCCGGTACGGAAAATTCTATTGGACCCGGCGTATCCACTGAAGCTAAAGGCAAAAAAGTAATGTATGAAGATCGCTCGATGCATAGATTAGTGGCAGGCTGAGCAAACAGGTCTAGTTCTGACATCATAACTTCACCCATCATTGAAAGATGTCCTGATATTTTTTTTTCTTTCGACGCTTACCTCCACTCTGACTACGAACTTTTTGCTTAATGGCCTGTCCTACTTCAGAAGCTCGATTTATAAACGAGCGTTTCACGGGTGCTCCCGAAATGACATCATCTATGATATTACGACCTGCCGATAGCACTTGGCGACCGATGAACTTGGCTGCGGGCTTCAGAAGAGGAGAGAGAAATGTAAATGCTGATCTGAATATACTGCCTAAACCTTGACCTCTCTGGATCGCTGCTCCTGCAAAGTAGGGATTTCCCCCCGCTTGCACTGAGTAGTAATCAACGTACGCGTTCATTGGGGTCGAAAATGTAACTTAATTAGAGTTTTACCACCTCTGAATGGAAATAACTGACCACTGTCTGTGCGAATTTGAATAGAAATGGATTGAATGTTCGAGAGCAGTACAGGGTAATAATCCAAATGTAAGAATTCACCACTGCTTCCGAACGGTACTACTCGCAAAAGAGGCGCTCTGATATCACCCACGACCTGGTCTTCTATCACACTACTATAAACAAAATAAGAGCCTACACCTCTATTTATATCTCCGGGAAATTTCGATCTCGCTGTTCCTTCGAAACCATCGGGCATACGCTCAAAACCGAGTAACTCACCGAGTCCTGTCTCAGGGAAGCGAAGACGCACACCGCTTTCTATTTCGAAAGAAACAAAACCACGGGCATTAACAGAACCTTTAATTTCGGGGGCTATAAAAGTCATAACCTTTAGAATTTCGGAGATGCTACCGTAATTACCATAAGGAATTTTATGCTCGTGAACATCACAAGTCGGCTGTTGTACGAGTACAAGCTTCCTATCAGCACACTCACTGTTAGGCTTTAATGGTGGTAACACTATTTTACCTTTAGGTATCCACTTTCCTATGTACTCCCCTTTAAAAGTTCTAGATTTGTCAACAGCTTCACTCACTACTACTTTGTGTACTAGTCCTAGAATTCTGGCAGTTCGTAAAGTCATACGCAACTCACAACCATTTTTAACGCGAATTGTAAATCTCACTTTGAATTCTGTCTCTTCTACTTTAAGCTCTAAATTGGTATTAAGACCACACATATGTTCAATCAATTTAGACGAATTTTCGTACTCATCGTTCAGCATGTAAACCTCAGGGTTCCTAACTGTCGGTTCTTTCTGCAGAATTGCAAACTCGGCCCAACCTTCGGAAATATTGTCCCATGACTTAGGTACGTGTATTTCTGCAAGTGCCACCTCCCAATTGCCTTTGAGAGGTATAGTGTCGGGCAATATAATAGTAAAATTAGCTTGCGTATTCTGGGGATGGAAATCCATGCATGCATTACTCGGTAGTGTTAAGAAGAACATCTTTAGCCGAAACCCAACTGTTGTAGGAAGCAGGGTATCCTAGCCACTTAACACGGAATTGACGTTCTCCTCCCACACGTCGCTCCTTAAGTACTTTTTCAATAAGATATGTATCCAGTGGCAACTTGTCGTGAATATTAACAAGTTGTAACTGTTGCTCATAAAAGGTACCTTCGATAGTGTCGCCTGCTTTGTCTTGTACTCTGTACACAACTGGTTTTCTTCGTTTCAATACTTGAGATATAGTAAAAATTTCACGCGTCCAACTGCCCCAGAATCCTTTGCGGAAAAGATTCGAACCTGTACTTAGAACGACACGATCCCCCACTTTAAATTTAGGAGTCTGTTCTTTGGTTTTTTTCAAGTACAATTTCCTGTAGACGTCTTCTTCATTATGCAAAGTGACATCGGCTGGAGGCATTCCTATAGCTCGATGTGGCGTTCGATTATAAGTAGCTACAATGTCGGGAAGAACATGCACATATTTCTTACTTTCAGAATAAGTTATCCATTTAAATATTTTTTCTTTCAGAGTTCGAATAAAACGTTCAGCGATTGCAGCCTTTTTCTCCGATCTAGTAGTATAAAAATTAATGTTGAGAGATTTAAATAGGGCCCTCACATCTTTGTTTATAAACTCTCTACCTCTGTCACTGTTAAGACTGAATGGCGTTTCTTCCTTGAAAATTGATTTGAATGCTTTTACCATCTGCTTCGATGTTTTATTTCTAAGTGTTCTCACCCAGGCGTATCTAGAAAAAGCGTCTATACAGACGAGTAAATAACGCACTCCGCCATTAGCATCAGACAGATTGGAAACTTCTGCTAAGTCACACTGAAACGTATGGTGTAGACCAGGAACTATTATTTGGTTTCTAGGAAAATTAACTCTTTGAGGTTTGTGTCTGACATAAGCAGGTTGAGATGATAAATACTCTTTCACGATACGTCTGGGTAATTTTGTATGTTTTTGTAATGCATTAACACCACTAAAACTTCCAACGACGCGCGGATCGTTGTAATCTTGTAACATTTCTTTTTTTCTTTTCCAGATGGACTTCTACGAAAACCAGGAGTACTTATGGCGCGACCCCTGTTTCTTTGCATCTTATATGGCGGGTTTGGATGCTAATGGTTAAAGATGGGGTAAAAATAGCGATGACCCCACTATCTTGTAATTTTTTTTATTTTTTTTTTTTATTATTTATCAATAAACATATCTATTTGAAAAATATTGTCTGTCTTTTTTTCTTAGAAAGTAGAAATTTAAAAAAAAAATTCAAAGTTGTGGAAAGAATCTGAAGATGGCACCACCATATCACGAAGAAGGTAAATAAATATATATACACATCAATACATTTTACTTTTCAGGTTTTTTTTTTTTTTTTTTCAAGATAGACTAAGCATCAGGATACAAAATTCAACTTGAAGAGGAACCATCATAAATAGTTATGGGTAAAAATATATACATATAAAAATTTAACCATCAAAAAAACACATAACATAACATTAAACATATAAAAATACTTAATTTTTCAGCTTTTCAACTTGCAGAATAGATCGGTAGATGGCGACACAGTTTCTTGGTAGTTACGATGTCTTGGCAATCTCCGTTCAAGAAGTATTGTGACACCAAGTATCCGTATGTGAGAAAAAAATATATATATTTAAATAAAATCCTTAATTTCAACTTTCAGAATGACACGCTAGATGGCGACACAGTTTCTTGGTTGTTACGATGTCGTGGCAATCTCCGTTCAAGAAGTATGTAGGGAAAAAAAATATATATATATATATTTAAATAAAATCTTTTAATTTTCAGCTTTCAGATTGCTTCCACAGATGGCGCCACATATTGCAAAGCCACTGAAATATATTTAAACGGCAAAGTCATAGCTACCTAGGAAAAAAATATATTTAAACACCTTAAATAAAATAAAATCTTTGATTTCAGCTTTCAGAATGACTCGCTAGATGGCGGCACTGTTTCGTGGGCTTCTGTTGTCGTGGCCATCGTCGGGCTCGAACTTTTGTGACCCCCCAAGTGCCCGTATGTCTACAGCGTCCACGTTTTTCCCGCCAAAACCTTTGTCTTGGGAAAGAATGTCTACTGCTCTATTTTCTTGTGTGTGTGTGTGTGTGTGTGTGCGTGCGCGAGCGCAAGAGCTCGGGCTTGTGTGTGTGTGTGCGTGCGCGCACGCGAGAACTCGGGCTTGTGTGCGTGTGCGTGCGCGCGCGCGAGAACTCGGGCTTGTGTGTGTGTGCGTGCGCGAACCCACAATTCATTGCGCACCCTCCAACGCCACCTTGAAAACCAACGCGGCAAAAACAGACGATTTCTACGGTATCAACAGACCAGAAAATCACCGGTAGACTCAGAGTCGAAGTCGGTTTATACCCCCAAACCAATCAGAACATCGGTTCATATCCCCCTCCAATCAGAACAAGGCGAAATACAACTTCCTACGTCACACTCACACCACTCTTAACTATAAGAGCTACATTTACACATATTCTTACAACTGAAAGGGTAGCCGTGGGGATAAGCACCAGACCACCAGTAGCAACGACATGGGTTCGAGCCTCGGCAAAGCGAAAATAAAACTTATATATTTAATGCGAAAAATAAGTGGCGCCATCTAACGGGCGAAATAAGAACTAAAATATTTTTCCCTCCGACTCCGCAACTAAGCCTCGGCGCAACAGCTAAGCCTAAACCTCAGCTCGCCTCACCGGCACACGCGCAAAACCGAAACGGCAAAACAAGCGACCGACGCGGCACCCACCGGCACACGCGCAAAACCGAAACGGCAAAACAAGCGACCGACGCGGCACCACGCACGAAAATTGACGCCAAAATTCATAGAGCCGTACTCGGTTAGAACCCCAACCTTATACTACTGTCTTGCATCGTTTCGAAAATCTGCACAAACTCCCTGTTCATGGTGGTGAGAACCCCTAATAAATTGATTGGTCCATTGGCTCCTTCTAACTTATCACAAAGAGGTTGAAGAAACCAACTCCCACTTTTCTTCATTTGCCAGGATTGGCATCCCTGTACTGCTGAATGTACTAAAAGAAAATCTGCATGGGCGAAGGGTTGAATGGTTGATGGGTCAATTTTTGTCTCTGCAGGCTGTACTTCAGTGTGCCGGTTAGCCCGACACCATGGCAGTTCTGGATGAAAAATATTTTAGGTTTACCTTTCAAAGTAGGTGCATTCATTTCCAGGAGGGGATAGGTGATGTGATCAAAAGTATACGAACCATCTCGTGCAAGCAGCTTATTATCTTCCCCATGGGTGATGATACAGCAGACAAAGCAGTCTACATGTGACTTGTCTTCAGCCGCAATGCCCTCTAAGATCGTACCAATTTCTACCACTGATGCATCATAATAAATCTGGGCTAGGAATCCCATGGATGCAAAACACCCACGCACACGCTCCGCATCCTGAGAAGCACTCATCTCATCACATCTTATCGGTGTTACTTCAAATATCCGGTTACACAAGATCACACAAACTCCTTTCGTACTGTGATTCATTCGATACAATTCTTCTCCCAGGACCTGTTGAGGAATCGAAAAAGACGGTTCAGTATTATGAGGAGTGACATTGCATCCTAATCGTCTCTCCATTAGATCTGGGAATTCGACACGCTCGCAGATTATCCGGGCCATTCTCACGCCTTGCCCAATCACAAGTCTCCTGGAACTGACATTAAAAAAAGTGATTTGTAGTGGCTCAGTGGTTATTGGAGTAATTATTTGAGCTTCCAATCTCAACCCTAATGGCAACACCGTGTGGCCTTCACGAGGGGCAACAAAACCTATGCAACCAGGTGGTATTAGGATCCTTAATCCAGTGTTAATGGTTCGATGTGATTCAGACGGAATCACACATCCTCTTGGATTTAGAATTGCATACCCCAGTGATGGAAACGTCTCTCGCATTGGTTCGTACGCATTACGCGTCAACCTGGTATAATAGATTGTGGGGACAGTGGATAGTTGTTGTGCAATAGCGGCCTCCAATGTTCCTGTAACTCGGTGATTCCATTCCATTGTTTTCAGTGGAGAGTTGCGGCCAGGGCTGCTGCTAGTCAAATTTTTCGAATGTTACAATACGTCCTCCTCTTCTTTTCTCTTTTCTGTAAAGAAAGAGATAGAGATGACGACTAATTTAATATTCTTGTTCTCCTCTCATTCAATTTCCTTGTAAGTTATATAGAAAGGATGAGACTGATAAATTTCCACACGTTGCTTCTCCCTTGAACTTCAACCTAATTAACTTTCCTTACTACCTATCCAATTATTCTAGATTCCTAAAGTTCTTAATCAAGACTGTTGGTTAAAATGAGATGCCAAAATCATGAGATACATCTGTCCATGCAGATATAGATATATGTATATATATATATATATATTTTTGAGCATTCTGTGAACTTCCTGTGACTATTTCTTTATACAGGCCAAACAAGCCCCAATCATAAATAAACTTCCTAAAACAATGGCAGCTAGGATCGCTGGATAGAGGAGCCAAGAAATCATACTGGTTCCTCGAATAAGCCTTACAAAGGCTTCCCATGGATTTTCTCCTGGCGTGAAACTTGGTTGTGTCTTTACCTGTGAATAATTTGGATGCATTACTAGTATTGTAGGGTCGTCTAAACAGAATTTCAAATCGCGGCAATCCGAGATTGTGCGTCCAATGAGGCAAATCTTTTCCTCATGGCACTTCTGATCCGTTTTAAATTGTATTTCAAAATCTGTGGCTGTGGTAGTCAAATATAAAGATTTAGTAGCTACTTCAATATTCTTAAAAGTGACAACAACTCTTCCGGCTAAACAGGTTGATGATGCTGTCACCCGAGTGACTACCATTGTGTCACAAGCATAGCATCCCACTGGAGTTGTTATTTCAGGTGATAGTTTTGGACATACAGTATGAGTTTCCATGAAGAATGTATATCCATTAAAGTTCAGATCTAGCACTAAAGGTGCAGATCGAAGCATTTTTGATAATAATTGTCCCGACTGCTCTGTATAGAACTGATGATATGTTCGTGTTTTCGGCAATTTGTTAATTTTTCCTTTCACCATCCTCAGCAAATAGGACTCTTTCCTACCGCAAGTAACTCTTGCTTCGTACAAATGACATGTGATCATATTTTCATCAAAAATGAAATCCTTCGAGACACTATAGTTAGATTGGGCGTCTCCTATCTCACCATACTTCGGCCTTGATATAGGAGCAGCCTTATCCAAGTATGCCTCCTGGGGCTGTCCCACTCGCAAAATTAACTGAGAATCCGTGATTCCTGTTGGCTGGTCATATGCACCAACCACTTGCATTTCTATTCCCTTCTGTGTTCGAGCATACTCCTCGAAGATTATCTCTTCGTCGCGTCCGTCCTCTTCTGTGTGAGCAATGACCACATAGGAACAAGACATACCATTGATTTTCCTTACTTCGTATGACTTCGTAAAGTCAGGGACAAGCCACACTCGGTAATGGATACATGATTGACTATCAATTATCAAACATATCGAACCGCTATCTCCAGCTAGACAGTTCGTAATCCCAGGCCAGCTTAAGGATTCCTTTGTCAGAGCGGGGAAGTTGAAGTCTCTGTGGCATACGTCTCCCCAACGACAGAACTGATTTTGTGGGCAGCTAGTTTGGCTGACTAGATGCTCATCCACAGGAAACGTATAATAAAGTCGCGTTGTTGACCATCGGCATTTTACTTCTTTGAATGTAATTTTTAGCTGAAACACTGTTTGATCAGTAGTTGAGGTGACCCATAGACACTGCGTAAATTCAAGATTCCTCAGTGTAACTCGAGCATGGGTAAACAGTTCACAAGGATTTGTGCCTTCGTTTCCATCACACTCACGTACTTCGGATGGTATAACTTGATGATTACTACATTCGTCTACAGCTAGTGTGGTTATTATTAACCCTAGCAACATAATAACAGTTGCAATCAATGGCCCTTGATCATTTACTCTACCCATTCCTCTCGCATGATTCTCAAAATGTTGACTGACTCGCTCAGTCGTTTGGGCTATTCTTTCACCAGTATTAATTCCTGCGATGGCTGAAATGTGACCTGCTAATTTCGCTAACCGCCATCCGGCCCTTAATAGCAATGTTAAGGCTCTGATAACTTGCCACAATAATTGTATCAGTACTTTACTGTAGTAGACAGCCATTAATGTCATAAGGCCTACAGTTACATAGATACAATACATTAAAGTCTCTGGTAGACAATGCCTATTTTTAATCAGCTCCCAACAAAAAACACAATTCAACTGATAACATTCATTTCTTCCAGAAACATGTACTACCCCCTGCAGTACATTGCCCTTTTCAGTAATGAAGGAAAATTTTAATGCTCCTGGGATTCTTAACATTTCTAAAGGTACTTGGGCTTGTAAAGGTTCAGTGACACGCATTATCTTTTCGATGCCCTGTTTTCGAATAATTAAAGTCCCTCTTCTATCTAATGTAAATACTGAATCCGTAAACAGCACTTTAATTCCCTGCTCCTCAAACTTAGCCATCTCCTCAGCTAATAACTGTCGATGTGACCTCGAAGAAGGTCGCAGCATAGTGCAGCGTTTAAAAGAGATAAGCGTTGGATTTATTGAAATTCCTCCATCCGTTAATGCTAACCAGCTTGTTTCGGCTGATTCTATGTCACAGATGCAATCTGACTGTTGGTTACATTCCATCTGAAAACAGAATTCCATCGACCCATTACACTTCTGACGTGAGCAGTGACAAGGTCTTCCTTCCTTTTGGCATCGATAGACCTGAGAAGTACCATTTCTACGCATCACTTGATTAATAATAAAGTGTTGAGGAATACCCAATGATCCATTGGAATACAGTATTCTGGTTACCCACTGTTTTAAACAATTTCTGCATCTATTTTTAACACATCCGCCTTCTGCCATTAAATCGAGCTTCACTTCACTTGGTTTTACAACTGCGCAGTGATAACTGCCATTTACTATGGTACATTTTTCTATCTCATAAGCCTCAGCTTCTTTTACTATTATAATTAATAAACATCCTATCATCCATACATTCCGTGATATTAAAGATTCAAACCATGGACTCATGATATTCATGATTTTATCAGTCTTGCCTTTTCAGTATAGCCTTATTTCACAGGAGGAAACCTACAAGGTAAAACCAACTGGTACAGAGTTGAATGAGATGAAGGAATACGAAGTAATCATATGCACACAAACTATGAGTATATATGTATTCTGTTTATTTACCTTATCAAAGCCACTTATCAAAGCCTTTAGAAAACATGCAAGTTGGAGGAGGTAGATGCTCCTCACCTGTTCCATCAATATCTTCCTCAGGAGATGATGTACTTTTCCATTTTGTTATATATATATATATATATATATTTTTTATTTCATTATTTTTTTTTTTATTTTATTATTTTATTTTTTTATTTAAATTTTCCATCTACCAACCGTTTCTTTAAACCATTCTAGAGCATCTTGCGATGACCGTTCCTCCGTACCCTCAACATCTGAAACTCCTTCCGTTGTGGATAGTCTTCTTCCTTCAACATCATTATCTGTCTCAATGTCATCTGTTACATCATCTTCCTCCGTTGCAGATACCTCAAACTCATGAGTTGTTTCACCTGTGGATAGTGATGCCTCGCGATCTGTTGGGATTTCCTTTTCTTGGCTTAAAAAAATGACAGTTGGCTTACGCCTTTCATCAGCATTCTTGACATCTGCTTCTTCTGAGGTTCGTTCTAATTGGCGGTCTCTACTTCTTAAGTGGTAGTGATGTGTTGGTTGATCTAACCACGTTCTAGAATCAGGATACTCTTGTGGGTCACTTCGTGATGCTTGTTGAACTTCCTCCGACGACAGTGATCGCTTAATTGTCCTGTTTGACTCATCTGTTGGTCTGGATACCGGTCTTATCTGCCGATATGTCCTACCCAGCTGACCAGGGAGAGCATCCCACCAAACTTCTTGGTCGCTCTCCTCTCCTTCCTCCATTTCAACTGAGGTCGCCTTAGGGTGTACCTCCACATGCTTTGGAGCGGTTTGCTCCTCTATTCTAGTTTTCACTTCCAAAAAGGGTTTCCTTTCAGTAATCTTTGTCAGTCTATCAACATGTACGAGTTGTCTGTCTTTTGGTTTTGTTAAATTTTGAATTTCATAATTGACAGGAGATGTCTGACTAATAACTCGATACGGTCCCACATTTTGTCGAGCCAGCTTACGTGTAAAACCTCTTTTCACTCTAGGCACATACAAATAGACTACACTGCCAACTCGTATTTTCTTGTCAATTGCTTTCCGACGTCTATAGGCTTCTTGTTCTTCATCGGCTTCTTCTAAGTTTTCTTTGACAATCTCATAAGTTCTCTTCAGTCGTGCACACAATGCTTCACTATAATTCTCCAATGACGAATATGTCGGCTGAACATCAGATTTCCAGATGTGCTGTGGCAATACAATATCACGTCCGTACAGTAGAAAACTAGGAGTTTCTCCTGTGGCACTGTGAAATGCAGAGCGATAGGCTAACAAAGCAATCTGCAAAAATTTAGGCCATTCATGTTGAGCAGAGGCAACCATGTGTGACAAGATGTTTTCTAATGTCTGATTTATTCTTTCACATCTTCCATTACTTGAGGGATGATATCCACTCGTTCGTACTGCTCTAACTCCAAGTTTTGCATACACTTCTTGCATTAACTGTGATACAAAATTACTGCCACGATCTGAGAGTACTACGGATGGTATCCCATGACGACTTATTACTCCATCGATGAGGGTTTCTGCGACCTGCTGAGCTGTTTGAGTACGCATAGGATATGCCTCCACATACCGTGTAAAGTGATCCACTACCATTAAGATATACTTGTAACCTTCTTCTGAAGTTGGTAACGGTCCTAACACATCGACTGCAATTTTATAAAAAGGTTTTGCTTCCGCTTCAGCTCTAACCAAATTCGCTTTGGCTTTAGGTTTAAAACCTCGTCTTTCCATACAACTTGGACAGGAACTAACATAATTCTTTGTGTCGGAGTACATGTTGTCCCATATATAGTCCTGCCTGATTCTCTGAAGAGTCTTGGTGAGAGCCATATGTCCTGAACAGTGTGCATCATGGCATGCTTTTAATATCTCACCTCTTAATTTACTTGGTACTACTAGTTGTTCCAAAGGTTCACCCCTAGTTGACTTATCTGTTGGTAGGGAATAGTGATACAATAGTCCATCTCTTAGAAAGTATTGGTTTGCTAATTTGGGGGAAAGAGGTTCTGCCTTTCCTTCTAATTGTTCCAAAATTGGTTTTAGTTTTGGATCTTCTCGTTGCAATTTACGAGTGATCTCTTGTGGATCGCTACCGTCACTATTGCTCCCATCTTGACTTGGCTGATTCAAGTCAATTGGCCTCTGTGTGTCCAGTGCACTAACTGGTCTAGACAGATAATCTGCATTCTGATTTTTCTTTCCCGGGCGATACTGAACTTTAAAATCGTACCCCATCAACATAAGATTCCAACGTGTAAGACGTGCATTTGGATTCTTCAGATGAAGTAAGTATTGCAGGGGTCTGTGGTCTGTTACTATAACCATTTGTCGTCCATATATGAAAGGATGGAACTGTTTAATGGAGAAGACAATTGCTAATGCTTCCTTTTCTGTAACACTGTAATTTAGCTCGGCCGCCCTTAGTTGCCTACTCACATACGCTATTGGTTGGCGAACACCAGTTTGTCCACATTGTTCCAAAATTCCAGAAATCGCTTTTTCACTGGCATCTGTAGTTAAATAAAATTCCTTCTCAAAATTAGGATATATAAGAACTGGTTCGGAAGTCTTTTAACTTCTCAAAAGCTTTATTTGCAGCTTCGTCCCATACAAACTGCACTGATTTTTTTGTTAGTTTTGTCAAAGGAAGACAAATACTAGCAAAGTCTGGGATGAATTTGCGATAGAAGTTACACATTCCTAAAAATCCACGAACTTGTTTCACGTTTTTTGGGGGTTTACACTCCCTTACAGCTTTCACATTTCTGGGGTCGGGTTTCACTCCTTCGGCACTAACGACATGTCCCAAGAAATCAATCTCAGTTCTCAGAAATTCACATTTACTAGGCTTTAATTTCAGATTATATTGTCTCAATCTTGCAAACACTAATTCAAGTTTGCGGAGGTGGTCAGAGAACGATTCTGAACACAAAATGATATCGTCCAGATAGATGAAGATGGCTTCGGATTGGAGACCTCTTAAAGCAAATTGAAGGCCACGGTTAAACGTTGCAGGCGAATTTCGAAGCCCAAAAGGCAAGCGTCGGTAATTAAATAACCCGGCATGACAGATGAAGCCTGTCTTGAAACGATCAGCTTCATGTACAAATAGCTGATGGTAACCATACGCAAGATCCATTTTCGAAAATAGTTTAGCCTTCCCGATCATACTAAGAGTATCTTCCATGTTTGGCACTGGATAAGCATCTGGTACAGTAATACTATTTAATTTCCTAAAGTCAATGCAGATGCGTAAACTGCCATCTTTCTTCCGAATTGGCACTAATGGTGCCGCGAACGGTGACTTGCTATATTCAATAATTCCGGCATCTAACAATTCTTGTATTTGGCGGTCGATTTCAGGTCTGAAAATATGTGGAACACGATATTGTTTCAGTTTGATAGGTCTATCATCTGTGAGTTTAATTCTGTGTTTGAGAACATCTGAACCACTCAACTGATGCGGTGCTTTTGCAAAGACATCCAAATATCTCGATAACAACTCTTGCAGTTGTTCTTTCTCATGCATCTTCAAATGATCTAATTCAAAATCATCCATAGTAATAACGTCTTCATCCATTCCTTCTGAAGATTCAGAAGCTACCTTAAACTGCTGGTCACTTATGGTGTGAACCTGAACTACTTTAGAGTTCTTTTGCAGGCGTACTGGTTCTGTAGATAAATTAGCTATGACAGCACGGGCCTGTCTTTTGTCATTGAGACATGAAAGAACACATTTAATTGCCAAAGAGTCATTCTTGAATTTAGGGTTAGGTTCTATAACCACTTCACATTCGTCTTTTAACTGATCATCGCACTGTAGCATTAGAATACGTTCCGTTAGAGGTGGAATTATTTCCTGTGTAACAGTTCTACCTGGGGTAGGTTCATAGGACTTCATTATTTTTTCCCTAACACCTTCTTCACGCATACAGACACGCCTTGGCACTGACTTAATCATACCTGTCCCCATATGTATCACAAAGTCATGCTTCCACAGCAAATCAGCTCCCAAAACCATCTGATATTTATCACTGAGTTTACTTTCTGAGACAAGGATATCTTCAATGAATTCCACACCATCTAAGGAGATGCGCAAAGTCACTTTATTCTGCACTGGAAGTTCATGACCCGTAACAGAATAGACCGTCTCTGATATTTGATTATTTGGCAATTGGTCGTTGAGGTATTTTAGAAAATATTTCAGGGGAGAGCAATGAGACCGACGCACCTGAATCTACCAGAAACAAGGTTGGAATACCCTGAACTAGGCCTTTAACGATAGGCAAAATATTATCATCTAATTTTGACACGCTCCCACACTCAAATTTAACCCTTTTTGACCTCGCGCCTAACCTACCTCTCTTAATTAGTCAAGAATCATTATGCTCAGAACCCTCACACTTATTTGAAAATCCCCCTGTTTCATTTACGGTTACATTATTGACTGTTTGGGACCTGCTACCCTTATATTCACCATTTATGTTAGAAGGATAAACTCTACTTGCTCCTTTCCGGTTACCACTTGGATCATTATAGCTAACAGACACATAAGACTGTAAACCATTCTGTACCGGAGTAAGTTGTCTAGGGGACCATCTCTCTTTAGGGTAGGTAGCACACCTTCCTCCTCGTGTTTGTTGGTTTGACTGAAAATTCGCTCGAGTATTACCCACACCAGACCATCTCTGAGTAGGTTGCACAGCCACATTCCTGGGCATTCGTTGATAGAAGCTCATCTGTGAACGATAGGTTCGATTTGGAGGACAATACTGTTCCCTTTGTGGGCGTGGTGCCATATCAAAATGCACCCTCCTTCCTCTTGGAGAAAACCGTGGTCGAAAACCTTGTGCATCTGAACTACAATAAGATAATGGCCTCTGATTGCCATACCTGTAGCGAGGGATGTTAGACGACAGCCCTTGTGGAGCGTACCGGTTATCAACAGGTACATAATTCACATACCGCCCTCCTGATCTTTCTGGCTGTAGAGTTAGAGTGTCCTCATTGGGCAAGAGAATTAAAGGTTCCCTTGTCAGAGGTTGATTCACAGCCGAGGGAGAAACAACTGGTTGTGAGTGTTCCACTCTATGTAGCCAATCTACCATTTGATTCTCTACTGCAGTGCTCAATGCTGCTATTTGTTTTTCTAACTTCCCTATACCTAGGTCTGATTGAGCCTCTTTCTTGCCTGGCTCCTCCAAACTTCTAGGAATCTTATTCGGCTCCTTACCACTCTTAGATTTTCTTTCCATCACTTCTAAAACACCAACATGAGACTGTTTCTTCATTAAATTTTCATTCTCCTCCTCAAGCTTAGCGCAAGCAAATGCTGTTTCAAAATCAGGAGGATTCTGGGATAACACTAATCTCTTAATTTTACTTTGCAGCCCAGCTAAGAACTGAGACAATAACGTTTGATCCCTTAATTCTCTTGCTGCTTCGTTATCTCCTCTAGTCTTAAAAGCATGACGGCACAGGTTTTTCAGCCTGGTAGCAAACTGAACCACACTCTCTCCATTCTCCTGTTTGGCAGAATTAAACTTCTGCAACTGCACTATCAACGATTCAGTTTTCTCGAATCGAGTTATGAAAGCTTGTTTAAATTGCTCAAAGTCTACTTCTCTTTTCAGATCCGTTGATTCACATAGGAAATCAAATGCTGGTCCCTTCAGGCGACTTTTCGCCACTATAATTTTAACTAAGTCGTTCCACCCAGCTAGACCACCTATTTCCTCTAAACTAGCAAAGAAATGGCTAGGGGAAATTGAATCTTCTGACGAGCCTGATAACACAGGTACTAGGTTAGAAAATCCAGCAATTGTAGGTTGTAATAGGGGTGCGACAGCTCTGAGTTGATCCTGCCCATTCTGTTCCATGTTATTCTCCATAATACGCTAAGGAATGTACGCTACCTTCCCACATAAACACACTTGACATTCAAGTCAACTAAAATTAGAAATAATTGCTACCAAAACACAATTTTTTTTTTTTTTTTTTTGTCTTACCTTTCTGTTGTCGAAGAGCTCCTCATTCTGAAACTATAACATTTTATTAAACATATTATCACTCCCATCATTTCATACCGAACAAGTTCTCAACACTATTGACAACACTTTCACTTATATAAGATATATATATATACAAGTGTATCGTTTTTTTTTTTTTTTGTTTACTATAACAGAAGTCAATTGACAATAATAATGAGTTAGGGGAGATTAGAATGTTATAGTCGAACTGGCCTATTTGTTATAGTTAAGATAATCCTAGACACGGAAACCAATATTGTCCTATTTGTTATAGTTAAGATAATCCTGGACACGGCAACCAATATTGTTGTGGGGTCTAATCCCCTGGCTTTATAATAACAAATTAATAACAAATTTTTAATAACAAATCTTTAGCTAATGCTCACTTGGCGATTAAACCTCCAACTGAGGACTAGTGGTTTTCAACTCAAAGAAGAGTCTAGGACGAATCCGCCCCCCATCGTGAAAAGGGTTTATTTTCACTTGCAGGATCAGATTAGAGTGCGTTGTGTGATACCCTAGGTTTTCCAGGTTGGGTCTTCCTTTTCAACCTAGAGCCGCAATAACCCATATTAAAATAATATTACTTAGCTGATTTATTCCCACCTTTATGCTTGTTGTCGGTTGTGTTTTTATCTAGAGACTTCTTGCTCTAACTAGATTTCTCTCTATATATATATATATGTTCACTTATCTATTTATATATGTCTCTTAGTTCAGTGTATGCCCCCAAGTAAATAAAAGGACCATGGACACATTTATGGACTCATAGATAAACATTTTAATAAACAACAGGATTATTAACAATACAACTATTCCACATATGGTGGTTATGGGCAAGAGTTAAGACACCAGAGTTATTGGCCATACACCTTACAATTACCTCTTTAGAGTGGGCCCTTAGACAACTGAGTAGTGGTACATTACCTTATTCGTTTATACTAAGTTGATTCAATGATCAATATCACGCCATTAAATGATTCACGACATTACATAATTCTTTAACCCTAACATTGTTGGAATTTGGTTCGAGGGCTGTCTACCTAAAAGGGATGTACTGATCTGTGTGGAGTGGGTATGTGTGTGTGTGTGTGTGTGTGTGGCGGTGTCACAAGTCCGGGGTGTCTAAATACGCAATCAATTTGCAGAAGGAGCACTTACCGATCAATTTCACGGACTTTTGTGTGCCTCACCGTCAGTAGTTTCTAAGGAGAACTCGGGAGAATGCTGCTGCAGGCGAATTTTGAGGACTCGTGTCCACCGTGGACGTGGCGACCGCACTACGGGTAGGGGGTAAGACGTTCACTCCTGGTCTACGTTAACGACCTGGCTTCTTCCTCTTTTTCAGCTCCGCGCCTTCCCTTTTTACATAACCTCACAAACATAAAGGAGTTTCGGATTGGACACTAAATTCCTGGGGCGACCCTTGCCGTCCAATGAGGATTATGACCTAGAGACAATGTCAACAGCCCTCTAGTGGGACCTTTCCAGGTCTTGGTGCACGCACCTACGCACATGCTGGCTGGGCATCTGCTTCCATCCTGTTGACTTGCAGGCCCACTATCTCTGCATCCTTGTGTACAAGGCTGTGCCCATTAACTCGATTTCCTTTCTCGCTTACCACTGCAGCATTCACCATCTGGTACTGTTGATAACATTATCTGTGACAGGAATCAGGATGTGGGCGAGACTGGTGACTTAACTTTCTTTTCGTATTCTTTTTTTTTTCATATTCAATGAATGTATTTAACTAATATAAACTTGCCTTTACTTTTGTAGCAGAGCTATTTCTGTCTAATTAGATTCATAAATAAAACAGTTAACTCTCTTGTAATTTAAATCCCCAACTAATAAAATAGCAATTCGCTCCCTTTTGAGAGTTCTATCCATATACGTTCCCCTTCTTTGTCAAAACCGATCACCATTCTTAATGTGATTCCCTGATGTGTAAACAATATTCAGTTATGCATTCAGTTATGTTTCAGACTTGGTAATGACCAGGAATTACTGGGTGTCTCCTTGACTCTAACACTAAGGAAAGTATAGACTTGTGGCGGATTTAATGTCTCTAAGAAAGATTAACTTCCGTAGCAGGAAACACAAAACTTGCACTTGGAAAATGTTGATTCACACAGAATCTGTTTTGTCTTGAACAGATTCGGAATATGTTTATGATTTGAATAATGTCAATTATTAATAGACAGCTGCTGTAGTAACTACATATTAGAATAAAAAGGGGGGTGACTGGTTGCCTTGGCAACACCACATAGAACTACATATAGTTTACACCCTTTACTTGACGCCGAAACAAATATACACAGCAGAAACATGTCAACTGAAGTTGACAACTTCATACTAAAGTCTAACGAATCCCGCGCGATTGACTACAGTGATGATTCCTAGTTGAATACATGGAGATGAAACTTACCCAATAGAACGAGGTGTCATCTGGATTCATTATATTCTCTTCCACTCTTAGCGGTGATAACTAATCAGAACTTTAGATGAAAAATGAGATGTAAATTTTTAAGTTTTCGCGTTTTTAGTGTTTTACAATTTTAAAAGCTAATTAGTACACTTTCCCAAAGCATACCGTCTACCAAACGAGGGAAAACGGCCTGTGGCTCCTAACAGCACCCTGCAACTTCTTAAGTCAAGTCTGACTGACTCTGAATTGAACTGAAGATCTAACTGACTGACTCTCACTAACTCTAAACTATGACTTGTTATTTGGTTTTTAGGAGCATTAGCAAATAAAGCCATATTGCTCGGGGGATATGCGGTGGTCATTCCCTGACCTTTCCACATCCTCCGTATTTGGTGGTCACGGGCTCGAACTCTGGTCTAATCAAGAAGTATGCTACGCACTGCTGCTCCTGCCCACCTGGCTACGGAGGTGCCAAACTATGAGTTGCGTGCAAAGAAGCACAAAGATATTTATACCTTTTGCCCAAAGGATTATAGGCAAAAGATATATAATTGGAAATGTCCTGTTCTTTTGAAAAAGTTTGTCACCACCCCTTCTATATACATCATCGTCTACTAGAGGCGACACTGTCAATACTCCATAGTGTATAGGCATACTCCCTACGTATCTAATTGCTCACCTCGCCCTTCTCCTAAGCTTCGTTGCTAATACAATTGCACGTAGAAAAAACTGTCTTACTCAACTACCATTATCAGGACGTCAGAATAGAACATTAAAATTGGTTAGAAAGTTCTGGGTTCACTTAATAAATAACTTAATAATTACCAATAAACAAAATGACATTATAATATTATGGGTCAAAACACAGAATACGGGAGAGAAATCATGATACTATCTAAGAATTTATTATTTTAACCCTTTGACATCGGCGCACTTTAGTTGTGCAAGCCACATATCCTTGTCTGTAATTTTTAGTGTCATTTAATGCCATTTCAAGAGCAGCCATAAAAAAAGAAAATACACAAAGAAAAAATTATATAACGTTAATTACATAGCTGAGTTTCATAAGTGAAACGGAAAGGATAAAACTTAACGATAACTTGTAAAAAAGAAAGCTTCATCAGCTTTAACTGATAGCAACGTATTAGAGTTCAATTTCGATAATTTCTGATATCAATTTACTCTTCCGATAATATTCCCTATTGAGAACAATAACTAAGGAAACTAAAATAGAATAAAATAAAAATATAATATTAGGTAAATGGTGTTAGTTGCAAAGCGATGGCAGGCACTTTGCAACAGTCATTACTGCCAAAGTGTACAACAATATCGCCTTTTGTAACCTTAAAAGATGATATCTGCCCTATGTCATCAACTTTTGCCCCTGGCAGACATACTCTGGTTCTGTTCCACCTATCTTTTTGCATAATATATTCCCCATCTTACTGACAATAGATGTCACCAACAATAACTACTTCCTGTGGGACCAGTGCATTCTGCCTTGGAGATCACCACTGTGTTGCCTAATGCAAAGGAGTGAGTCTGGCATTGAGTTGTGCAACTGAGAGCATGATGGGCTCCTCACATTAATTTCTTCAAGGGCATATACCCTACACCTCAAACTCTCATGGATGCCCATCGGAACATGAGTTGGCACCTAATTTCTTCACAGTCTCTGCACCTAGCACACACACAAAGACATCCTCCTTGTCTAGATCATATCCTGTTCTAGATAGGTCTGCAAACATTTCACATTTCGCACATCTTTTTTAAACTGTGATACGTTGGAGAATCGCCCCCTTTGGTTTTCCCAAGAGCCACAGCACTACCACTACTTTGTGTGCACTGCTTTGCTGCTCTAATCTAACAGATTTCTGATCCAGTGCTATGTATTTCACTATTTAGTTTTACGTTAAACCTTATGAAGTTTGGGATTTACGTTACACTATTCCATATCGTATAACAATGACTGCAAATTACAAACAGTAGGTATTAGCTTTCAAAATCACTATCCAAATTCAAATAAACCAAAGAGCTTGAGTAGGACTATAAAGTTACTTATAGAAAATAATTTAGTACATAACAATTAAATCAATAAAATGACTAAATATATATAAAAACTTGGCGTTTGCTACAGCTGCAAAAATCTTGGCCAATATGGTAATAACCTCGTACCCAACTAAGAATCTTCATTCCATATGAGGTGCACATAAAGACAAGATTCTAGTAATCACTAGATCCAGATTCCTTATTATGAGTGACAAGCAGGTGGTACCACAGGTTTGAATCCTGCTATATGACAGCAGGTAGCCAGAAACCTTTCCCGAGTTGGCATGAGGCTCCTTGAGAAGTGCATCAATGTTCATCTCTTCTATAATCTTGGTGAGGTGGTTGGCCATCAGGACAGATCATTATGCATTCACTCGTACAATGGTTAGATTTAAATAAGTATGCTAGATAGGGCACCTCCATAGCCAGGTGGGCAGGAGCGGCAGTGCATAGCGCACACTTCTTGATTAGACCAGGGTTCGTGCCCATGCCAAATACGGAGGATGCGGAAAGGTCAGGGAATGACCACCGCATATCCCCGGAGTAATATGGCCTTAGTTGCTAATGCTCCTAAAAAAAAAAAAAAAAAAATCCAAACGCTAGATAGTCTGGTTCAATTGGTTCATAACTGGTTTGATTGGTGAGAATATCTGCTGCTTGTTTATATGAACAGCATGATCTTAATATCCCTGACAGATTGATCATGTGGCTGGTTTACCTTCTGCAGTTGGCACACTTGGCTGGCTAATCTCTTTTCTGGCAATCATTATGTGCCCAAACTGTGCACAGTGGTCACAGCGGTTGTTTCTGGGTACATCTGGCTGTGATGTGCCCATATCCAATGCAGCAGAAACAACAAAGATTCTGCCCTGAATGTTAAGAATGCTTCTAATCCTTTGTGAGGTTTCAATGACCTAATTTAGGTTATCCTTTGAATTCATTCTTGTTGAGAATTGAATTTGGATTTCTTTGAAGTCTGTAGTCTTTTTGATGTGGTCTCTTAAGTTCCTAGAGTAAATCTCCAACAGCTCCTCTCTCAATATCGCTCCATCAATGTCAAAGATGATGAGGAATGGTGGCTCCCTGATTCTTAAAGACTTGGCTTTGAGGCCTAGGCTCTCTATTCCTTATTATGCCCCCTCATTTCTCTATTCCATGTTCATTGCCATGATGCCCCAATCTGATTTTTCTTATACTCCTAACTTGGATGTTTCCCAATTTGGGCTTGATGGCCTCCATTACTTCTGGTTTTACGGATTCACTGGAGGTCAGTTGGCATTCCTCCTGGGCCTTGAGGATTATGACTTTTAGGAACTTAGTTGGTTGCTTTTGGTTTCTTTACAGCTACTGCATAGATAGTTCATGGCAGTGATTGCATGATTGGTGCTTGAGGGGATCATGGTTCTCATAGAAATCAGGTGCTCGGCCTTAAGTTTCTAATTTTCAAGAAGTTCTAATATAATTTTCTCCATTCAGTCCCAAAAAACAGATGATCTCGAGTGCATGTTCTTGGAAATCCAATACTCCTCATTGTCTAGGCAACATCGTGTCTTCTTCTCAGGATAGCAATTCTGCATGTTTGAGAATTTTTGATTGAAAGTCTTCTTGTGTCTGTGGGAACAAAGTACTTCCTCCTAAATGTCCTTATTGTCCACGTTCATTGTCACATTTACCTTCTGAGCTGACCATAGCTTTTTGTACTGACATTCTGGTGTTTTCCAGATTGTATTGTTCTGGTGTTTTCCTGAGATGCAGTCTGTGGGGTGCTTCACCTTGGTGTCTTCTCCTTTCTTTGCAGAACAGTTGTGGTCTTTCTTGATCCTCTGGAGCATCACAATTCAATTAGTTCTAGATCTTTTTCTGAATTTTTTCTGGGGTCAGACACGATTGCGATAAGCTTGATGAAATTGTCGAAGTAAAACTATTCAGGTAATTGTAAATTCTCAATACCTGTTACACAGGTATTGAGAACTTACAAGGCTTAAATTCTGCAAATTGCAGCATCTAGAGACTAGGCACCTGTGAAGTGATCTAATTGAGGTGTACAAGCCCTTGAATGGTTTGAGCAAGCTCAGTGCTAATGGGATTCTTCCTCTTACTTGAGGGGGCATAAATTCAAAATAGGAAAGACAGTTTCAGAACAGATGTGTGGAAATTTGCCTTTAGCTAGCGAGTGGTTGATTACTAGAACAAACTTCCATCAGTTGTTGTGGAAGTTGATAGCTTAAATAAATTCAAGGGAGAACTGGACAAACTTTTGGAGTGAATGGATGGGTGAAAGGGGGAGGTGCTTGTTTTTTTGACTGATGCTGTATGAGCCTGCTTACTTGCATCATATGCCACTGTTAATGTTAACAGTGACAAGAACAGGCTTGGGAGTTGGAGAATAGAGATTAGATACATTCTGGATGTAACTCAAAAAAAGTTCTTACAGGGGTTTCAGAAGTGCCTATTTGGCACAAGTTTCAAGATGCTCAGAGGCAAATTTGATGTACCATGTGGTAGTGATGATTTAAACAAAAAGATTTCTAATATGGCAGAAACAATATCTAGACATTGTTTACAGGGTAGCCATAACCCAGAAAATAAAAGTCTGATTTTTAATCTTTGCAACAATGCCCTAAAAAGGGCATTGTTGCAAAGATTAAAAATAAATAAGTAACCACACAAGGTGCCTTACCCAATCAATGGTCTGCCAAGATGATTCTGTGGTAAGCCAAGAAATAGCAGGCTGCCTCTCTAATGCCTTGTCTATGGCAACTCGACCCTAACCCATAAACATAAGCATTAAATAATGATGGCAATCCAGCCATAGAAAAGAATTAAAAGGTTACCACAGGTGTGCCTTTAGAACAGCTTTCCAATAATATCATTTGTTTCTTCCAACACAGCGATAACCCAAGATGCAAGATGGAAATATCAGGAGCTAAAAATTATGCTGCCATGATCTTAATGAAATTTTATCCAGGTCAACTTTTTTGTAAAGATACAATTTTCAGTATAAGGCTAGTAAGTCGGCTTTATATTTAGAGAAAGTGGCAATAAAACCATCAGGATATAACCGAGGCACAAGTACAGACAGACAAAGTTGTGGTTAAAAGCTTTAGCTACTTCTTCAGAACACTCAAATATCATTTGAACAAGAAGCAAGGTTTTCACTCTTAGCATGTGCAAAATCAAGTTTGGATTGATTAATAACTGCTTTACAAGTGTTGTGAGCTTTAGTGTAGACAGAAAATAAGGCTGCAGATTTGGATACAAGCCAATTGCTACATTCTTATCTTAAGCAGCTTTAGCAGACTTATTGGAAAACCAAGGTTTAAAGGATGAAAATGCAGAATAAAGGATTTCATACTTACAAGAATAATTTTACTGACATATTCTAAGCAAACATCAGCTTTAAAACAGTAAACCAACTAAGGAAAAGAATAGGAATCATGCAGATTATCCCATTTTGCATTCCTGTAATGCCAAATGGCATAAGGCTGAGAATGGCCACAAGAGAGCCCCACTAGAGAAGAGGTCATCATTAAGTTGTAATCTAAGGTGCCTAGAAGACCATTAATATTGACTAAACAGTAATAAAAAGTATTGGGTGTGCGGTTGGAGTTGTCTGGTGGTCTGATAAGTAAAATGAACAAGCTGTGTAAGGTAATTATTTACATCATAAATTTCTTGGTCAAATGCATCTTCACCAGCTGGGTCCATATAACTAGAAATCTGAAGCCAGGCGGAGTTACATACACTAAAATTACCAAGAAAATTTACCTCACTGTTTGGAATGTTCAACTAGAGAAACTTGAGTTTCAAAGAGTGGAAGCTAAACAGTATTAAATGATTAGTAGAGTTGGGAGAAAAATAGAAGGAATGAATTTTAAAAAAATGAGGTAGAGATTTGAAGACAGGGGAGATTTTAATCATAAAGTAGACAAGTAGGACAATTGAGATGGATAGTTGCTGAGGCAACTGACAACTGGGATTCTGTCAGAAAAATTGACTTAGCAGACTATAAGTGAAAATGGGCATCACTGAGAATGGAACTGAGATCTCATATTTTTCTAACTGGATAATGAACCACCATGGATATCATGAATATTTCTGCATCCTTGCATGTACAATGCTTCACTAACTCATGTTTTATTCCCCCCACCCCAAGTGTCAATGGTTAAACGATTTTTCCTATTTGTGAACATCAATAAATAGCTATCTCCTACATCTGTTGGCACAATTTAAATAATGTAAATCAAAAATCAGATGACCAGTATAGGAATATGTCTATACTATAACCACCATGTGAATTTAATACAAAAAAGTAGGTTTCACGTAATCCTGAAGTTTTACAAAGGGTTGCCAAGATCCTGCAAATATTTTTTTGATTTTTTAAATTTGCACAGATGTGTTTAATTTATTATTATTAGTTTTTAAAAATATTAGGGTTTTGCAAAGATGCAGATTTGCAAAAGGGTTCCATGGGTGTAAATCTGAAGGCTAGTTTTAAAAGCTTCATAAAGACGTAAAAAAACAAAAAAAGACACACACACACACACATATATATATATATATATATGTGTGTGTGTGTGTGTGTGTGTGTGTGTGTGTGTATATGTAAGTTTTTACCACTGATCACTACCTCAGTCTTGCAACCTATGAATCAAGGCATGAAAAAATTTAGGAATTTTACAGTCATCTTTCTAAAATATAACATAGAAAAGTAAAAAAATGTGCAATTATCTGTCAACGATTCTCACCTGCTCTGAATTGAAAATAAAGTTTTGATTCAACTGCTTGTAAGTTTTTATTTACATGGTTTTATTTAAAAAAAATATATATTTTCAAAATAAAACAAGTGTAAACAACAGGGACAAAACACATTCTCCTGCAATACGAGTTTAGTTAAAGATATAACTATATATACGATTACTTTGCAGCAAAAGTGAACATTTTTAGATGCTGTTTTACAGTTGGCTTACAGATGTTTTATAGAAAATCTAATAAACTGTCATCTGAGTGACCAACTAACACACTGCACAGTGGTTTTTATTTTTATTATTTTTTTTTTAACTCTTCTCCTTGAATGCTTAACACACAGAATACATTAGAATTGTATTAGAATATACAGCAGCAAACTACATGAAAGTTTGCTACTGTATATCCCTCCCCCCCCCATGAAATTCCTGAACAGGTCCCCTGTGTTCTTTAACAACCATGCTAAAGCAACCATATTGGGCCCTCTGGGCACTTCTTTTCAGTGTTCTCATTACAGCAGGATGCCTACATGACACTTTGGCAGGAATCCAACATGTGGAATTCCATTCCTCTTTCAAATGTATTAAAGTGAGATTTAATATACGGCCAAAATGAAGATTGATATTACCATTGAATATAAGACACAGTGTAATTGTTCTTATTTCCAACTGCCAACAACCAAATAGCATACAAAACATACAAAGAAGTAAAATCGAATTTTTGACCTACTTTTCCGGTACTGATCAGAATATTGGTACTCCCGAACGGTTGAAATAAGTACTTATTCAATCCTTGGTGAGTTTAAGTTTCTTAACACAGTTTTTGATCATAACTAAAGAACCATTTTAGATAATAAAAGTGTAGAGAGGAAAGTTGAATAATGATGAACAGTTCTTCAATAAAAAGGGATGAAATGCCAAAAACAAATGCATTTAGGACTTTTTACCATCCCTTTACAGTGAAACTTCTCCTAACGGACACCTCTCGTTAACGGACATCTCTCTACAACAGACATTTTCAAATTCCCCAACTCACCTCCATTGATTTTAACATGTTTGCAGCTTCTGTCTAGCGGACATTCTCTGTAACGGACGCGGACAGGCAATCTGCACTGTTTTGTTTAGATTAGCACTTAATTTGATCTCCCCATAACGGACAGCGGGCGAGCTCACGGCCCTTTTTCTAGGAACGTTTCTTCCACGTATTGCCTCAATCGTGTGTTTATTTTCTATTTCCAATTCTCTGAATTTTATCAAGGTTTATGTCGCAGTTCTGTGCACAATGTCTTCTCGTAAACATTTAACTTTAAAAGATAAAGTCGAACTCATTAATGCGTATGATCGGCAAAAAAATAGTGTTTGCAATCTCGCTGCAAAATTCAAAATCGGGAAGATGCAGGTAAGCGACATCCTAAAGAAAAAAAATGAACTGCTCAAACAATTTTGGCAACACGGTAATGATCAGGTTCAAAAATCATTCCCGAAAACTGTTGGACTTCAAATTTGTCGTGCACGTGCTAAAAAAATTCCCATTAATGGGCTTATTATTAGGGAAAAAGCTTTGGAGGTTGCGAAATCTATGGGAGTAAATGAGTTCAAAGCTTCTGTGGGATGGCTAGACAAGTTCAAAACTCGGCATAAAATTTCTTGGAAAACCGTAAGTGGTGAAGGTGGATCTGTTGATACTGGGGTTGTAACAGAGTGGACCGTCAAATTGGAAGATTTATGTCGTGATTTTGAAGCTAAGGATATTTACAACTGTGACGAAACAGGGTTGTTTTTTTAAAGCTCTTCCTGAAAAAACAATGAGTCTAAAAAACGAAAAGTGCCAGGGCGGAAAAATTTCTAAGGAAAGCTTGACTGTACTATTGTGTACAAATATGCTGGGAGACATTGAACCTCTTGTTATAGGAAAACCACAAAATCCTCGTTGTTTCAAGGGCATAAAGTTGAATCTTTTGAATGTTGACTGGAAGTCTAATAAAAAGCGTGGATGACACGATATATCATGAGCGAATGGATAAGTCACTTTAACCAAAACATGATTCGTCAAAACAGAAAAATTATTCTTTTCATGGATAATGCTGCATCTCACCCGCACATTGAATTGTCCAACATTCAAATCATTTTTCTGCCACCAAACACATCTGCAGAGTGTCAGCCCTTGGATCAAGGGATAATAAAAAATTTTAAACTTCACTACAGAAAACGTGTTTTAAGACATCTCATTGCAAACATGAACGATGTAACATGTGCGAATGACCTTGCAAAGAAAATCAGCATCCTAGATGCGATTCAATGGATTTCCTCTTCAGTAAACTCAATTAGAAAACAAACTGTTTTGTAAAGTCTGGCTTCTCAAATGCAAAAATTGAAGTTGTGAACAGCAATGTGGAGCACCAAGAAGAACAAGAACTTCAACGTCTATTGATAATGTACGATACTTCCGCTACAAGTGACCCTGGCTACAAAGATATAGACTCGAACCTCACTACAGAAGATGGTTCTCTAGATATCAATGACATTATCATTGATATTTTTCAAGAAGTTCCTCATGAGGATGAAGAAATGGAAGGAGGTCATTCTGTCGAAGAACATATTAACGACGAACCACTGATGAAAATAGAAGCGCTCATACAAATCAATCGTTTAAAAATGTTTTTCGCCGCTGAAGAAGATACTGAAGGACTTTCGATGGTTTCTTCACTCCAAACCAAACAAATGTTGAAAACAAAATTATCAGCCGGAAGAAGGTGCAGAAGAAAATAAGTGATTACTGTATGCATTTTTCTTAAGATAAAGTCATAATATGCATAGCACAATTGTATGTATATTATTTACAAAAATATTGTGCAAAATCTGTATATAATTTAATTTAATTTTACATTAAATGTTTAACGATTTTTCTTTCTTTCTTTTTTTTTTTTTCTCCCTGACTTCTTGTTAGCGGACACTTCTCTCTAACGGACACATTTTCGTTCCCCATGGCTGTCCGTTAAAGGGAAGTTTCACTGTATATAATTACCCTTCCCTCCTATCTTGAAGCCGAGTTTGGGATTGTGCCTCTGTACTAAAAGTGGAAATCTGGAATTGGCACATGATATGACCATACAAAATGAAGTAAACACTACGATACTTTTAGCCAGGAATTCTAAGAGATTTTATTTGGGTCAGCACAATTTGCATAGTTTTCATAAATATACAAAAAAACCACGCAGATATCCAGTTTTTGTAAATGTGTCTTAAGGCTAGGTGCCATGAGAAATATGGAAGGCAAATATATCCTTTTTTTTTTTTCAAATGAAAAACATTAAGGTTAATTATTTTAATTGCATTATCAGTAACATTTAATACATAAACCTCTTTTTAAGCAACCATTGTTCAACAGCAGAAGTTCTAATTTCCTGTCAGCAGAAGAAGATAAAGAACAAGCATTGTTAAAATGCAAGTACAGCATCAGTTGGCTTAGAGAAATTTTTGTGAATACATTAGCTTTGTTAGAAACGACATACGACTGGCAAACATTGCAACTCTTTCGTTGATCACTTTTCTGATTTCAGAATAAATTTTTAAGTTCTGGCACACATACAAATGAGAATATAACTAACCGATGTAGTGAAAATAAACATTTATTATGAGCCTCATGAAAAACAGTTGATAATATACAGTAGTTAGTGTGAAAAATTTCTGGAGATTGGACAGTGAAAATATTGTTTGGAATATTGTAAGAAATTATTTTTTGTAATACATTCAGAATGCAAACTTAAATTTAAATATTTTATACCAGGAAATCTTTCCATTGAGAAAAAAAATGGTGTCACATTCTAGGTTATCTGGAATTTTGATGTTGAAAGTGTTTTTGCACCTATTTCTCAAGCAAGGAGTTTCTCATGAGTGTTTCCTAATAGATGTCTTTGTAGATTATCAGACCTTGTAAATGCCCTACCACATATTTTACAAATGTAGGATTTTTCTTGAGTGTGAACTAATGAATGCCTTTTTAGGTCTTCTGATCTCAAAAATGCTTTGCCACATATTTTGCAAGGAAAGGGTTTTTTCTCAGTATGAACTAATAAATGCCTTTTAAGCTTACCTAAAATTGAAAATTCTTTACCGCATGTTTCACAAGGGAAGAGTTTCTCCTGAGTGTGAACCAATAAATGTCTTTTTAAAATTGTTGAGGTTAAAAATGCTTTGCCACATTTTTCACATGTGAAGGTTTTTTCCTGAGTGTGAACTAAAAAATGCCTTTTGAGAACATCTGCTCTTGAAAACACTTTACCACATATTTCGCAACAGAAAAATTTCTGTTCAGTATGAATTAATAAATGTCGTTTGAGGTCACTTGAATGGGTAAATATCTTCTCACACGTTTCACATTTTAAATGTTTTTGCTTACAATCAAACTTTCTTCCTGTTTTAATAAAATTATGATTTGAGAATAGCTTTCTGAAATTTTCTCTCTCAATAATTCCTTTTTGGACAATGTAATTCTGTTTGCTTGTAACCTGGGATACTGAATTCTCCAGCAATTTTGTTTTGTGCTGGATATTTTCTACTTGAAAAGTGTCTTCCTTGCCAAGCTCATTAGTAGACATTTTGAGAATGTTAATCTGTGATAAATAGATACCTTTGATATTTCATTATTTTGTATACATACTTCTCATTTGCCAGTCTGTTTACATAAGTAGTTAGCCACTGAATCTGAAAAAAAAAATAATAAAATTACACAAAAAATATATATACATACATATATAAAGGGTGATTAGAAAAAAAATCCGTAATTTTAAAGTTATGATACTCAACTAATAACAATATAATTACCTGTAGTTTATTCTGAAGTAGGTCTTCATTTGACTTGCAAGCTTCACTAAAGCTATTCAACTTATAGGGGGAAAAAAAGAGAGTTCTTTTTGCCAAAAATGAACAGTTTTATTAAAGCTCACAAGAAAAAAAAAGCCCTTAGAATAAAGTAAAAGAAATTATTATATTGATATCTTAACCAAGTTTCTGAACATAAATTTCTAATTTAAATTTGAATAGTAATAATGTAATTTAATAAATTTTAGTATTCATCATGTTATAGTTGACAGTATCTACCACAATTTTTGCAAGTATTGCATAATTATATGGCTATATACACTGCTTGAAAATATTAACAGACCAGGTAGAAAATGTGGTGTAACTCATGCAGCTTGCAATGAAGAAGGACAAAATTTAGTACAGGAGTGTACTGCAGAATAATGATGAAATGAGACAGCCAAAAACTTTAGACAGATATAAGGGACATTAATAGAGGCTGCATAAGAATTAACAAAAAGGTCACGTTACACAAGTCAATATAAGATGCTCAAAAATATGATCACAACATCAATACAGCGTAGGATCCCCCTTCAATGGCTAAACAGGACTGATAGCTGTGAACTATGCTTGATATAAGAGTGTTATAAGATTCTGTGGTAACAAATCCCATTCTTCCACTAGTGCAGACCATTGCTTATCAAGTGACCTAGGAGTTGGCTGTCAGCATGCAATGCGATACCCAAGGGTGTCCCACACATGTTCAATAGGATTTAAGTCTGATGATTGTGCTGGCCACAGCAATCAGTGAATATCTTCAGTTTCAAGATAATCCTCCACCACTTGAGCTCTATGTGTAGTGGCACTGTCATGTATGAAAAGAAAATCTGGGCTAACTGCACCTCTACAACGTCACACATAGGGTTCGACGCTCTATTCTCAGCACCTCTGCACAGTTACGGTATCCCTATCAAAAACATGAAAAAGGGTGCGGCCACTGATCATTATTCTGCCCCACATGATAACACTGCCTCCACCCTTTCTATGATGTTGGAAAGATGATACATCATTTCTGGTTGTATCTAGATGAAATAACGTCCACTGCTACTATGACCTTCAAAATTGGTTGTTGAATGTGTATGCTTGGACATAATCTTGACAGAACACATGATGATGATTTTGAAGTTAACTGCATTCATTCAAACCCGATATATTATTAATTAAAATAGTAAAAGGTAAAGGGCAGCCATTATCAACCCACTGCAGGATGGAAGCCTTCTTAACAATTCATGTTGAGGGAAATGGACAAGGAAATCTGCCACGCTGGTCCAGTGCGGGTTGGCAGATCGACCGTATTCAGCAGTCAGGGGCTTGAACCCCGGTCTACTCAAAGAGCGTGTGCTACTGCACTCCCGCTCCTGACCACTCGGCTACGGAGGCACTACAATAAAAATAGTATAGTTCTTAATTATCAGTTGGAAACTGAGTTTCATCATTTATAATCACATAAACGTTGAACGCCTAGGAATAAAAGTTTCACATGTGAACTGACACCCGTCCGGACTATCACATGCTCGGAGGAGTGACCAAAAATAACACGTTGTGGTTTTACGACTATCTCTACATCCAGCTCACCTTTCAATTTCCCCAGAGCTGTCAATCTCGACCATCCACAGGTGTAACCGATCCCAGTAATTAGCCAATCGCCAGATAAAGACAGTTCTAAGTTAACAGTAAAAGAAGAATAAAAACCAAAAAAGAGAAATAACCTATCATATTACAAAAATGTTCCGAAGTTTATGTACAAACAGAAAAGACAGCAAAGATGAGCATATAAGCCCACACACATTACACTTAATTACAAATACCAGTATTGTCTACACCACAGAGTATCTTACTGAAGTATCTAAACTACAGACAATTTTTTTTTCTGGTGATAACAGCGCCATCTCAAAAGTTTAAAATGCTGAAATAATATTTTAATGTACAGTATCCCAAATGTCACAAACCCCCAATCCGGCTAGATAATGCAACCGACACATTTGAAAAACAATAAAATTAAAAAAAAATAATAAATAATAATAATAATAAATTATTATAAAAATAAAAAAGCAGTTGACCAGACCACCTTTTTAGCCAGAGAAATTAGGAATCAATTAAACATTATTACAAAAATGCATTAAACAAAAACATTTTAACTCTAGGGCACACATCTGGTAAGGCTTGGCACACCAAGGGTCCTGAGCTGGTTGTCACCATTCTTCCCTTTCATAGCGATTCCCCCTCGATCTCTCTCTCTCTCACTCTCTCACAAAAATAAAATAAATAAAATGAAAGAAAAAAAAATAATAAAGAAATAAAATAAAATATAATAATAATAATAATAATAATAATAATAATAATAATAATAATAATAATAATAATAAAATATAATAATAATAATAATAAAATATAATAATATTATTAATAATAATAATACAATACAATTTTATTTTATCATAAAAAAATAACAATAATAATAATGGCTTCCAATGCATGAGAATTGTTATAGGACAGATGTCCTCCTCACGAGGGGGACGCTCTTCCCCGAGACTGAAGGATTCATGCTTGCCATCCAAGACCAGGTAATCAACATCAGAGACTATAGAAAATATATCGCCAAAGAGCCCGGTATGTCAGATGACATGTCGAAGATGCCACCTGGCCTCAGAAACGATCTAACACATCACCGCGGGATGCAAACTGATCACCAAGACTGAGTACACTCGTAGACACAACCAGTTAGCCAAGGTAATACAGCAGAAGCTACCAAGGAAATACCAGATGATCGAAGAAAGTGTACCGTACTACAAGTACGAACCACAGGCATTACTAGAGACCCCAATCTATAAGCTGTACGGATAAGAAATTAATGGAACAAAGGGTTGCTCTTACGGAGAAAGGCTTAAGTTTTGCCAATTACAGTGTGTGGAGACTAGGCACCTGCGAGGTGATCTGAATGAGGTGTATAAAGCCTTGAATGGTTTGAGCATGTTCAATGCAGATGGGATTCTTCCTCTTGCTCAGAATAATCGCCTGAGAGCGCATAAATTCAAATTGAAAAAGCCGGTTGTAGGATAGATGTGCAAAAGTTTGCCTTTAGCCAGCGGGTGGTTGATTGCTGGAACAAACTTCCATCTGTCATTGTATAAGTTGACAGCTTAAATAGATTCAAGGCAGAACTTGACAAACATTTGGAGCGAGTGGATGGGTGAAATAAGGGGGTTTTTTTCGGCTGATGCTATATAAGCTTGCTTTCTTGCATCATGTGCCTTTGGAATCCCACACAATAGACAGGACATATCCCTTGTCGACAAGAAGGAAAAGGCTATCTATCTGATTGATATGGCGTACCCCAACACTGGCAACTTACAGAAAACCCATCAGGAGATAATCAGGAAGTAAACGAACCTAAGACAGGAGAGCAAAGGGCATATGCAAAAAGATTACGAGATATTACGAGAAATCTTTGGCAAAGGGTGCAAATAAAAACAGCAAAGAGTTCTTTACTTATGTAAACCCTAGAAGGAAAGGAATGAATCAGATTGGACCACTTAACATAGATGGGTTGACTATTGATGATCATGCTCAGGTAGCTGATAAACTGAATGAGTATTTTGCATCTGCATTCACACATGAGGAATTATTCAATGAGGAGAGTGCCAGACGTTTATCAAACGCTAACAGGGAGCTAAGTGATTTTGTAATAACTAAGAGGAAAGTGGAGAAGAAATTGTTGAAGTTAAACATAAGGAAGGCACATGGGGTAGACAGGATTTATCCAGTTACATTAAAGGAGGCAGCAAAGGAAGTAAGCAAACCCTTAGACATAATTATGAGAGCTTCCTTGGACTCAGCAGAGGTCCCCATGAACTAGAGGTGTACAAATGTATTACCAATTCATAAAGGGGGTTCAAAAGGTGACACCTGTTAGTTTAACTTGTGTTCTGGGGAAAATAATGGAATCACTAGTTAAAGAAGCACTGGAGGATCATCTAGACAAAACGGCAGTAATAGTTAAGACACAGCATGGGTTTGTTAAAGGGATGTCTTGTCTGACAAATTTGATTGGATACTATGTGGTCACAAAGGAGCTTGAATGCCAAAAATAATTTTGATATCATATACTTGGATTTCAGGAAAGCTTTTGATACTGTTGCCAATGGAAGAATGCTGTACAAATTGCAGGGGCATCACTAAGGGTAAGTTGCTACAATGGATAACAGGATGGTTCAGTGGGAGACGACAGAGAGTGGTAATCAATGGACACTGCTCTTCGTGGACAAATGTTATTAGTGGAATTCCCCAGGGTTCTGTTTTGGGTCCATTATTGTTTTGAATATTTATCAATGATATCGATGAAGGTATATCGGGTTTAATGTCCAAGTTTGCAGATGATACAAAGGTTGGCAGGGTTGTTAACGACAGTAAAGTCAATATGCTGCTCTAAGTAGATCTAGATAAGTTGGTAAATGGGCTGAGAACTGGAAACTGAAGTTTAATATTGACAAATGCAAAGTACTGCATTAGCAGTAAACGAAGAGAAACATACTAACTGTGTGGTACTACACTCAGGGAAGTGGAAAGTGAAAAACACCTGGGGGTATTTGTGCAGTCAAATATGAAGTTCGCTGATCAGTGCAAACGGGCTGCCAGGGCAGGTCATGGAGTCTTGTGAATGATATATAGGAATTTTGCTAGCAGGGACAGGGAACTGATTATCCCGTTATAGAAGGCCACACCTAGAGTACCGTGTACAGGTCTGGAGGCCTCATTTTAGGTAGGATGTAGAGTTGCTAGAACGAGTACACAGAACGGCAACAAGATTGGTGAGGGGAACAAAGGGGTGCTCTTACGAAGAAAGGCTTAAGTTCTGCAAATAGCAGCGCCTGCAGAGTAGGCAACTGCAAGGTGATTTGACTGAGGTGTATAAAGCCTAGAATGGGTTGAGAAAGCTGAATGCTGATGGGATTCTTCCTCTTGCTCAGACTAAGAACATGAGGGGGCACAGTTTCAAATTGAGGAAAGATAGTTGTAGCATATATGTGCGGAAATTTGCCTTTAGCCAGCGAGTAGTTGATTGGTGTAACAGGCTTCCATCTTTTGTTGTGGAAACTAATAGCCTAAATAAATTTAAGGCTGAGCTGGACAGGCATTTGTAACGAATGGAGGGGTGAAATGGAAGGGTTTTTTTTTTTTTTTTTTGGCTGATGCTGCATAAGTTTGTTTTCTTGCATCGTATGCGTCTACTAATGCTAATGCTAAAGTAACGACCATCCCGATCATCGTGTCAACCACCACTATGGTGTCAAAGACCCTACATAACAGCTTAGGAGCAATAGGTGTCCCAGAGATCATCTACAAGGAACTCCAGAAAGTCACAATATTGAACACCTGTAAGATAGTCAGAGAGTTCCTCGACCAACAGTAACACCAGACATAACAACAACCACCCAGTGTACTTGGTAGCAATACCCGTCAGGGGTGGAAACCCTAGCCAAATTCAAATTATTATATTAGTATCACCAGTAATTTCTTACATATACCCGTATATTTATTATTACTATTATTATTTCTCCCTGATTTGGTGTTCCACCTAGTGACGGGTATTGCTACCAAGTACACAGGGTGGTTGTTGTTATGTCTGGTGTTACTGTTGGTGGAGGAACTCTCTATCCTAGTGGTGTTCAGGATTGCGACGTTCTGGAGTTCCTTGTAGGTGTTCGCTGGGAGACCTATTGCTGATAGGCTGTTATGTAAGGTCTTTGGCACCATTCAGGTGTTTGACACGATGATTGTTACTTGTTGCATATGCCACATCTCTTGATCTCCTGTCTTAGGTTCGTGTCCTTCCCGATTTTCCCCCCATGGGATTTCTGCAGGTTGCCAGTGTTTGGTAGTTATTATAATAAAAATAATTATTATTATTATTGTTGCTCTTATATTATTTCTCCTTGATTGGGGGTTCAACCTCGCGACTGGTATTGCTACCAAGTGCACAGGGTGGTTGTTGTTATGTCTGGTGTTACTGTTGGTCGAGGAACTCTCTGACTGTCCTACAAGTCTTCAGGATTGCGACTTTCTGGAGTTCCTTGTAGGTATTCGCTGGGAGACCTATTGCTGTTATGTAAGGTCTTTGGCACCATACAGGTGGTTGACACGATGATTGGGATGGTCGTTACTTGTTGCATATGCTTCACCTCTTTGATCTCCTGTCTTAGGTTCGTGTACTTCCCGATTTTTCCCCATGGGATTTCTGCAGGTTGCCAGTGTTTGGTTATTATAATAAAAATAATTATTATTATTGTTGCTCTTATATTATTTCTCCCTGATTGGGGGTTCCACCTTGTGACTGGTATTGCCACCAAGCACACAAGGTGGTTGTTGTTATGTCTGGTGTTACTGTTGGTCGAGGAACTCTCTGACTGTCCTACAGGTCTTCAGGATTGCGACTTTCTGGAGTTCCTTGAAGGTATTCGCTGGGAGACCTATTGCTGCTAGGCTATTATGTAGGGTCTTTGGCACGATACCTGTGGTTGACACGATGATCAGGATCGTCGTTACTTGTTCCATATGCCACATCTCTTCGATCTCCTGTCTTAGGTGCGTGTACTTCCTAATTTTTTTCCCATGGGTTTTCTGCAGGTTTCCACTGTTGGGTACCGCTATGTCAATCAGATAAGTAGTCTTTTCCTTCTTGTCCACAAGGGTTATGTCCAGTCTGTTGTGTGGGATTGTCCTATCCGTTATTATGTCACAGTCCCAGGACAGCTTGTGGGTTGGGGTCTCTTGTACTGCCTGTGAATCGTATTTGTAGTATGATACACTTTCTTTGGCCAACTGGTATTTCCTCGTTAGCTTCTGATGTATTATCCTTGCTACCTGGTCGTGTCTATGAGTGTACTCAGTCTGGGTGATCACCTTGCACCCCGCGGGTGTATTATCTAATGTATTATATTTAATGTATTATCCTTGCTACCTGGTCGTGTCTATGAGTGTACTCAGTCTGGGTGATCACCTTGCACCCCGCGGGGATGTGTTGGATCGTTTCTGAGGCCAGGTGGCATCAGCGACATGTATAATCTGACACTCTGGGCTCCTTGGCGATGTATTTTCTAAAATTTCCAATGTTGATTACCTGGTCTTGGATGGCAAAATGAATCCTTCAGTCTAGGGGAAGAGAGTCCCACTCGTGAGCCATGCATTGGAAGCAGTTTTATCTATGTGATCTTGATGGAATCATTGTAATGTGTCTTCGCTGCCTATCTTTCTAGCTTCGGTTTTACCTCCTGTTTTGGGGGGGGGGACTTAGGGTGTGTGGGGTATACCGCTTGTCTATCTTGCTTATAGCCTGGTGGAATGCTGCTGTGAGTTTCTGGAAGTAATCTTTCTGGTTAACTATCGCTGTCTTCTGTTGCTCAATCAGGTCTATCAGGCCCCTTCCTCCTTCTTCCCGAGCAATTGTCAGTCTCTCCGCGAGAGATCTCGGGTGGTGTTGGCGGCTCTTGGTCATCATTGTCCTTATCTTTCTCACGACATCCTCCAGCTCGGTGTTAGTCCAATCTATGATCCCGAAGGAGTATGTCAGCACTGGGACTGAATAGGTGCTTATCGCTTTAACTGTGTTCCCTCCTTTCAGCTTTGCTTTCAGGTTTCTGAGCCTCTGATGGTATTTTTCCTTCAGGTAAGCCTTAATTTCCTTGTTCTGTAACTGCTGAGCCTGCATCATCTCCAGGTATTTGTAGGCCTCTCCCTCTGCCTTTGTTTCGATCTCTTTACCAGTCTTATTATTATTATTATAATCAATAGCCGTATGGTGCAATGAAGCCTGACGCTTTTACTGCACCAGCCAGAAAATTTTTTCTGATTAACCTGAGAGACGTAGAAGGGAATCACCAAGCAAGAGAAGAATGATGATATCCAGCTCAGGACCCTGGGTTTGATATCATCATTCTTTTCTTCCTTGGTGATTCCCTTCTACTTCTGACTCTCTCTCTGGACGATTTGCTGTTTTCCTCCCAGTCAAACAAATTATGATACTAGGGTCACTCGTAAATGATAACATTTACCAATATATTTATTTATTTTGTCTGTAAATTGTGTGTTTTCTGGTCGATTTGCCTGTTTCGCTTGACGAAAAAATCCTTGTTATCTACGCCCGAGACCGACTAACTCAGCCAAGGAGTGAAAAAAAACCCATTAAAGTTCCTCGCGTTATCGACGGAATTCGAACCCGAGCCTTTTCACCCGGTGTGGGGAGGACGGTGACGATGCCTGTGCTACGCGCGCAGATTCTTTGCCAAATGTAAAGTACTACATATGGGAAACAGCAACCCCAGAGTAACGTATCAACTCTGTGGTACTACACTGACAGTGGTAGAGAATGAAAGGGACCTGGGGGTGGTTATGCAGGCAGATATGAAGTTCTCCGAGCAGTGCAGACGGGCTGCAAGAGTAGCTCATGGTGTATTGTCGATGATATATAGGAATTTTTCTAGCAGGGATAAGGAGGTGATTATTCCCTTGTATAAGGCAATGGTCAGGCCACACCTAGAGTACTGTATACAGGCCTGGAGGCATTTCAAGAAGGATGTAGAGCTGCTGGAACGAGTACAGAGAAGGGCAACAAGATTAGTGAATGGAACAAAGGGGTGCTCTTACGAAGAAAGGCTTAAGTTTTGCAAATACAGTGTCTGGAGACTAGGCACCAGCGAGGTGATCTGATAGAGGTGTATAAAGCGTTGAATGGTTTGAGCATGCTCAATGCTGATGGGATTCTTCCTCTTGCTCAGAATAATCACCTGAGAGGGCATAAATTCAAATTGAGGAGACACATGTAGGATAGACGTGCGGAAATTTGCCTTTAGCCAGTGGGTGGTTGGTTGGTAGAACACACTTCCCTCCCTTGTCGTGGAAGTTGATAGCCTAAATAAGTTTAGGGCTCAGCTGGACAGGTATTTCGAACGAACAGAGGGGTGAAGTGGAAGTGGTTATTTTTTACTTTTTTTTTGGCTGATGCTGCATAAGCTTGCTTTCTTGCATCAAATGCCTCTACTAATGCTAATAAGGTACTACTTCACATAAGTTCTAGGATGCTCTCTTAATTATGGCTAAAGGGTTGTTTATTTCCTTTGCTTCCACCCTTAATATAATTGCATAGATCCATCCACTCCAGGTGCCTTTTTTATGTTCATTTTCAACAATTTTTCCTCCACTCTCCTTTCAGTTATTTAGTCATTTAGCTCTCCGTTTGATAAGCTTCTGGCATCCCCTTCCCTAAAGAATTCCTCACGTGTGAATGTAGATGTAAAATGCCCATTCAATTTGTCCCCAGATGAGCATGGTCATCAATGTATCTCATGTTTGCGGTTTCCATAAAAAAAAAAGTTAACCCATAGTAATAAAGCGGTTCAATGTGAATCAACCCTTCCTTCTGTAAATACAGTATAAGCATAGAAGTGGTTGGTTTTTCTTTGCCAGACTTCTCATAATCTTTCTACCTTAGCTTGCCTAACCTCCTTTGTGACTTGATACAGACTAATTTTCATTTCCACAGGCTTTATCACCTGATAATTTATATGTATCCCATGCATTTTTCTTCTCTGCCATGTGTCTCAATAGTTCATCTGACATCCATTTAGTCTAAGCCTTGAACAGTATTTCTTCGTTGGTATGAAAAGCCAGTAGCTTCTTTGGTTACTTTCATAAATACTTCTCATTTAGAATTTGCAGTTGGTAACATCATCAGTTGGACCCACTGCACAAAATTTAAAAACTCTCAGACCACCGTAGTCACCTTTATGAAAGCAAAACCTTTACCGTTGGCAGCAGTTGTCTTTAATTAAATTCCACATTAGAACTGTGATCGCTGCAACATGTGGTTCTTTTACTTGCTAAATCTAAATGCATGAAGAATCACTGCTAATAACCAGATCAAGAGTTCTGCTTCCTCATGTTGTCTAACGTGCTCTGCTGTAGAAAACAATCTTTGCTGAGCATGCGAGTGACCAACCCACAAATTCCAATAAACATCTGGAAAGTTAAAATCCATTATGAGCCATTCTGATTTGCTGGGCCACTCTATTTTTCTGTATAGCTCTTTGGTATACTCATCAGTCTAATAACACTCTTACTCTGAATTGTTTTCCCAGTGCTAAAATCACACCATCTCTGCATCCTACTCGTCACCAATGTCAACTGGATGCACTACCTTAGATTTAATGCTTAACTAAGAGCATAACCTCTTCAACTCTCCGGTGTACATTGTTCTCCCCATATTCAAATACAGCATCACTTATGTCTGAGTGACACCGTTTCTACTGCTCCTATGTCTGTATTTGATGACTTAATCAGTGCTATAAATTTATTTACAATGCTCCTAACATATTAAGATACATTTACTCTTAGTCATGCTAACACAGCCCACGTATTTATTTGTTCTATCATGACCCACAGTAGGGCCTGAAGTTCCAGAAACCTTGCTTTCCAGGCTGCTGCATGTAACAATAGTAGCAGTGCAAAAATCACTTTGAACTCTGCCTGCAGCTCTAGTTAAATTATTAGTCGATGTGTCTCCCCAAGGTAGGAGTTTTCCAACCAACCTATCACTGCCGCGATTGTTGCACCCCCTCTATTAAAATGTATCCCAAAATGTCTCCTGTTAACAAGCAGAGCACACTGAAAAAAATTGTATCCTGTGAGTCTTGCACAATCTCTCCAGGGCCAAATTGATTGACAAGACTCTCAACATATAATCCCTCCTATCATGTCTTTCAAATTTAACCCTCACAACTTTTTCCCGTTGCACTGTGCTTAAGTGCTCAGATCTACTCTTAATATTAGTACAGTGTACATCGCATTTTGTGCCCTTAAAAGATATCTGCTCTACTTCACCTACTTTTGCCCCTGACAGACATACCCTGATCCTATTCCACCTATCCTTCTTGCACATATTTCCATTTCCCTGACAATAACCACCTCCTGTGGGACCAGCACATGAGCTCTGGCATTGAGCTGGGTAGCTGAGAGCTTCATGGGCCCCATTTTAATACCTTTGAGAGCATCTACCCTACTTTTCACTCTCATAAACACCCATCAGAATGCTGAGTTGGTACCTAATTTCTTCACATTCCCTGCATCTAGCACCCACAAAGTCACCCCCCCCCCTGGATGAATGTCTCATTCCAGAAATCTGCAAACATTTCACAAGTTGCAAGTTTTGTTAGGCTGATATATTGGAGGAAGGCCCCTTTGGTTCTCCCCTGATTCACACCATTTAGTCATGTCTTCCCCTTCAAATTAACAGGACATGGAGCAATACTTCAATCCTGCATTTATACTTGTGTAAAGTGACAGTTCTTGCTGACGTTTCAGAATGTAAGCTTCAAATGTTTGAACATTAATTATATTATAATTTATCACTGTATTCATGAACAAATGAAATAGTCTTTAACCAATAACTAGTTGTCTACTTCCCACCATCCATTCCATTGTCAATTTATGGAAGTGAGTAATTCATTTAAATTTGTAAGTAGTACAGGGAGTGAACAAAATAATGGAAACAACTATGATAAGAGTAACACCATAGCTGGTTTTGGGCCACCCTTTGCTTTTAAAACAGCTTGTATTTTACATAGAACAGATTCAAATAAATCTTGGACTGTCTTAAAAGGAATAGGGGACCATTCTTCATGGAGAATGCTTCAAATTCATGATAAAGGTGGAGGAAAATCTGCCTCTTGCACTCCTCACCAAATATGACTGCAGTAGCTAAATGTTTATTTGGTGACTGTGCAGGCCATGGAAAATGTTTAGCCTGTTTCATGCTCAAACCAATGCTATAAATCTGGCTGTGTGCACTGGTTTTGGTTTGGTTTTTTTTTTTTTTTTTTTTGAGCATTGGCAACTAAGGCCATATTGCTCTGGGGATATGCAGTGGTCATTCCCTGACCTTTCTGCATCCTCCATATTTGGTGGCTCACGGGCTCGAATCCCGGTCTAATCAAGAAGCATGTGCTATGCACTGCTGCTCCTGCCCACCTGGTTACGGAGGCGCCTGTATGCACTGGAGAATTATCATCTTGAAACATGACATCATTTGTGTGAAACAATGTTTGCACCATGAGATGAACCTGTTCAGGGTGATGACAATAGCTAAAGAAGGGCAAGGTGCTGGCTGCCCAAACCACTGTTGATTCTCCTGTTTCACACCACAGGACAGTCAAGTCTACCACCACTGCATCCTCTTTTTAGCATTACATTCAATAACAAGTGGCTTTTCAACAGCAACCCTACCATAAATTTCAGCTTCTTCATGTTCTTGCCAAACTAATTTTCTAGAAACACGATTGCTGAGGATCACATTAAGTTCTGCAGTTACTTTTGAAGCAGCAGTTTTGTTTTTGGGCTATAATCCTTTTTAGCATCCAGCAGTCTTTTTCAGTCAACATAAATTTTCTACCACAATACATATTATCAGATTTTTGTTTTTCCATACTTGGTGAATGCAGACACCACTTTTGATATGGTTGCTCTCTATACAATAAACAAATCAGCAGTTTTATTCACCAATGCTCCTGCTAAATGTGCACAAACAATTTGACCTCTTTTGATTGGAATTCAGACAGGTTGGTCAATTTTTGTCATGTACCTTTTTATATCATCTCTAAATAAACATCAGCTTTTCAGTCTTTCCTTCAGCATACTACCTGCAAGAAAAAAAATTCACTATATGTTCACAAATACATCACGTAACCATTACAAAAACTGTTACTACTTTCTTATCGGGTGTTTCCATTATTTTGTCCACTCCCTCTTTATTGCTATATTTTACAAAGGTAATTTACCAGAAGTTATTACGCTTGAAAAAAAATTAAACAATTTCTAACATGCTCCATAAATGGTGTTTGCAAAAATTTCAACTCACATATTACTTATGAAAAAGTATTTGTATACAAATGAAAAAACTAACCCTGATTTTACTGTCTAAAAAGCCTCAATACCAAAATTACCATACATTTCTTAAGAGAACAGTTTCTCATGAGAATAAACTAGCAAATGCATTTGGGTGCACCTAATGTTCAAAATGCCTTGTCACATATTTTATTAGAAGGTACACTATTTTATTATGAGATTTCCTTATAAATCAAATGTGTATTTAAATAATCAGATCAAGTAAATGACTTTTTACACTTCACTCCTCTGAATGTGAACTAACAAATGAGATTTCAGATGCCCTTTCTGTGAAAATGTCTTGCTATATATTTCACAAGAGAATGGTTTCTCCTCAGTATGAATCAAGAAATGTTTCTTAACTTGACTTGACGGTGAAAATGTATTCCCTCAGATTTTACAAGAGAAGGTGAGTGTGAACTGATACGAGATTTCGGATGACCATTCTGTGAAAATGCCTTGTTACATATTTTGCAAGTGAATGATTTCTCCTGGGTGTGAATCAAAAAATGTTTCTTCAAATTACTTGAATGTGAGAAAGCACTACCACATTTTTCACAAGTGAGGGGTGTCTTTTGAGTGTGAACTAAAGAATGTGATTTTAACTAACCTGATCTTGAAAATGCCAATCCACATAATTCGCAAGTGAAGAGTTTCTCATCAGTATGAACTAATGTGATTTTAAGTGAGCTGGTAACAAAAATGTCTTGTTACATATTTCACAGATGTAGTACCTCCCATCTGTGAATCAATAAATGTCTTTTCAGCTTGCTTGATTCTGAAAATGCCTTGCTACATATTTCACAAGTAAATGGTTTCTCCTGAGTTTGAACTGATATTCTCCTGAATCAAGATCTGATATTCTCCTGAATATCAGATCTTGAAAATGCTTTGCCACATTTCACAAGTAAAGGCTTTCTTATTAACACAAAAACTAATAAATATGATTTTATGACCTAACTGCAAAAATGCTTTACCACATATTTCACAAGTCATAGGTTTCTCCTGATGAACTAATAAATGTGTTTTTTAGGCCTTCTGATCTCGAGAATGCTTATTGACACATTTTAGAAGTGAAGTGCTTTTCCTGAGAGTGAACAAAAAAAATGACTTCTGAACAGACTTGAATATCTAAATACCTTCCCACAGGTTCTGCATTTGAATGTTTCTGCATATGTTGGAATATTCCACTTGTTATAATACAATTATCCTTGGAACATAGCAGTGTAATTATTTATTTCAAGAATGTCTTTCTGAAAATGGAATCCTTGCCTGTGTCCTGTGATGTTAAATTTTCATTAAAATTTTTTTTTTTTTTTTTTAAGAGAGATTTCCTATTCATAAAACATGTTCCTTGCTAGTTTCACTAATAAACATTTTTATATTCTTTATTTGTGATGAAATTACCAATTATTTTGTCTAATATGTTGCTCATTAACTAGATATTCTTTATTTCTGCTTCCCTTTTTGAATCTGAAAGAACAAAAGAGCACATATGAAATCAGTGCATATATCTTAAAGTAATGACAATGATAAATTAAAGTGCAATGAAACCATTGAATGAAAACAATGAAATGACCTCCCATCCTACCATGATGCTTGTTTCTGAGCAATGTAACCTATATCTTGGCAATCTCTGCCCATATGGAAGCCCTTTCATTCTCACCAGATAAGTTGCCCACCTCAGGATCTGATCAAGAAGCTCAATGTTTTTTCTTAAATGTGGAACCAACCAAACCTGAAACAATATTCCAAATGCAGTCTCACCATTGAATTGTATAATGGAACCATAATCTCCTTTACTATGTTTTCCAGGCCACCTCTAACTGTATGTTAGCATTCATGTTTGAGTATAATAAAACTCTTTTTTCATCTCACCTTTCAGCTATACCCCACCAAGCACATTAGTTCTCAGGTTCTTATTTTCAAATATTTAGCAACCTTACATTTTGACTATTTTTCTTTTTCTTTATCTAGAACTTTTTCTCCAAGAGTTTTTCCCCTAAGTCTTCCTATTGAAGAGTATATATAAAGAAATCATAATGGAGAAGAGAAACTCCAAGAAGAAACTCATTCCAAACAGTTAGCTAATGGCAGAAGACCCACATGTTTATAGAAATCATTATGGCAAATGTTAAAATATATTAAATGTTTACAGTTTTACTATATATCTTCATTTAAATTATGTATAACATAAAAAGTTGTATTCAAATAAAATTATAATACCACAAAATCTCAAAAATCTAGCCACTTTTGAGTATTTATTTCCCCTAGCATAGTCAACCGTACAAGGGGATACAGGCTAGCTGGACTTAGATTTATGCATTATGTAGCATTAATAATTTCCAAACGGCAATTTCTGTTTTACATATTTTTCCAAAAATGTGTCATTGTTTTTGTTGGCAATGCACAAAATCATTTATTTTGTGAGACATTCAAGTAGTCCAAAGTACTTCATAGTATAGCAATAAGTATTCAGTTTTTAAAGTAATTTGATTGCCGAAATCATACTACACTATTTAACCACATATTAAAAAAATATTAGACAATCACAACACCCATACTGAAGGCAGCATTTGAACTGCCACCTTTATATTTTAGGCAATAGATTGAGTAAACTTAATGATGGTATTTTTACTGTTTCTCAGATAACACACACACGAACAAACTTTACTGAAAAAGTGTGGCTGCAGGATAGATTTGCTTTTGGCCAGAGAGTAATTGACTGTTGGAACACACTATCATTTAGTGTTGTGGACATGGATAGTTTGAAAACATTTAAGGAAAAATTAGACATATTATTAGCCAATACCATGTGAACTTGCTTGCATAATTTGTCACTGCTACTACTAATAATAATCAGTCCAATAATTAACATTCTTCCAGAAAAGGGGGAGCTTGGCATATTGCATATAGAAATGGACATAATTTTAATTGGAACTGAGAGACCATGTATATTTGTAAAATGAATGAGGTAGTTTAGATAGGTTCAGATTTTTTGCAGATAAGTTTCGTTATTTAACTATTCCTGATGCATTTAGTAGATAAAAGTAAAAGCAGAGTGTGGGGCATGCTGTATGAATTAATGAACTTCTGGATATAGCATATACACAGAGAGAACACACCCAGGCTCTTTGATTAAATGTGGCCTTCATAGTGCCTCTCTCTCATACATACATACAGCCTCCTTCTGGTCATTAACTCGCAGAGCAGAGTAGAGGCAGTGAGATCACACACTAGCTGATCGATGCCTCCTAGAATTACCAACAGGTCAGGTAATTCTATGTTTACAGTTCGTACCCTTGAAACGTAAGGAATATTGGTCTTAGCATTAGCATTAGTTCAGGCACATGATGCAACAATACGGTGAGGTTATACAACAGCTTATACAACATCAGCCAAAAAAACAAAGCAAAAAAACCCTTCCTATTTCACAGATCCAGTCACTTCGATTGTTTGTCTAGTTCAGCCTTAAATTTATTTAAGCTATCAACTTCCACAACAACTGATGGAAGTCAGTTCCAGCAATCGACTACCCGCTGGCTAAAGGCAAACTTCCACACATCTATTCTACAACTGTCTTTCCTCAATTTCAATCTATGCCCCCTCAGGTTCTTAATCTGAGCAAATGGAAGTATCCCATCAGCATTGAGTCTGCTCAAACCATTCAAGGCTTTATACACCTCTATCAGATCACTTTGCAGGTGACTAGTCTCTAGCTGCTGCAATTTCCAGAACTTAAGCCTTTCTTGGTAAGAGGACCCCTTTGTTCTTCTCACCAATCTTGTTTCCCTTCGTGTACTCATTCTAGCAACTGCATCCTTCCTAAAATGAGGCCTCCAGACCTGTATGCAGTACTCAAGGTGTGGCCTGACCATTGCCTTATACAAAGGGATAATCACGTCGTCTCTGCTAGCAAAATTCTTGTACAGGAAGTTCTCGCTTTACGAGTTCCCAGGTTTACAAGTTTTTTTTTCCCCAAGTATCAACAAAATTGAAAATATGAACATTAATTGCAAAAAATGAATGTTAAACATTCATAAATACCGCATTTAAAACCACGTGTGTAGCTATACAATAGAACGTACTCCGCTTTACGATATTAATCAGTTCCAGAGACACCATCGTATTGTTAAAATATTGTAATGTGAACCCAATAATTGTTGTTTTTTGGTAATTCATTTCAAGAACTTGGAAGTTGAAATTTTCGCTGTATAACTAAGCTATTTATCTCTCTAAAATGTCATTTTTAAGGTCACGAGTGTGACCTTAAAGCCATATAAAAGGTCATGAGTGGTTTGTAAATTGTATTCGTTACCAATTGAAATCATTAAAATGCATTACACTTTTGTTATCATATGTTCCCTTCATTTTAAGAATCAATTTTGAACACCTTTGTGATATTTTTCTAAAGCACATTTCTGGAGATCACGACCATAAAACAATAAAAACAATTTGCACTTTCTGGTTTATTGGGCTTTTCTGTTACTGCAAGCAATTATAAACAGGTAGTAAACTCGATCTTCTTGCATTTGCAAAAATACAGATAGCTGGAATTGTGTGGTTTTTTTACGTTATTATAGTGAAATGTGTTGCCCTTTACTGAAATCTTCAATTGTATAAAAACAAATAAATTTTCAGAATCTTCTCTTCATTCCTTTTTTTTTAAGCTTCGTAAACTTGTTACTCCACACAAATCATGCTAGTTGCAATTTATGTGCACCATTAAAAAATGCTTATGCATGCAATCATGAAATTTATAAGAGAAGGTTATCTTGGAAACAAATGCCTCTTGAATCATTTCTGAAGAAGATGACTCCTTGTGCAACAAACCAATAAGTGCTGAGTAATCAACGAGTGTGCATTTAGTCGATGATGATGAAGAATAAGCATTCTTTAACATTTTTATAAGTTTACTAACATTTTTGTAAGTCGTAAATAATTTCTCTATTATTATAATTTGCTTGATTTTACAGGTTATGTTTTCATTTCTTTCAGTAAATCAATCATTGTTTAAACATAAACTAATTAGCTAACTAATTTCATTGTTGAGAATGTAACCCCTATATTTAACCTTAATGTCTATGGGAAATAAATTCCCACTTTACGAGTTTTCGCTTTACGAGCGCGCACTAGGAACGAATTAACTCGTAAAGTCGAGAGCTTCCTGTATATCATTGACAAAACTGCATGACCTGCTCTGGCAGTCTGTCTGCACTGCACAAAGAATTTCATATCTGACTGCACAATTACCTCCCAGGTGTTTTTCACTCTCCATCTCCATGAGTGTAGTACCACACAGTTGGTATGTTTCTCTTGGGTTACTGCTACCCATATGCAGTACTTTGCATTTGTCTATGTTTAACTTCAGTTGCCACTTCTCAGCCCATCTGCCTAACTTTTCTAGATCCTGCTGCAGTAGCATACTATTATTAACAACTCTCCCGTTTGTATCATCAGCAAACTTAGACATTATGGGTGATATACCTTCATTGATATCATTGATAAATACACAAATCAACAATATGCCCAGAACTGAACCCTGGAGGACTCCACTAATAACATTAGTCCATGTAGAGCAGTGTCCATTTATTTATTCTCTGCTGTTTCCCACTCAACCATCCCTTTATCCATTGCAGCAACTTGTCCTTAATGCTATACCGTTTCAATTTGTACAACAGTCTTCCATGTGCAACAGTATTAAAAGCTTTCCTGAAATTCATGTATATGATATCAAAATTATTTTTTGCATCCAGTTCCTTTGTGACCACATCATAGCATCCAATCAAATTAGTCAGACAAGACTTCACCTTAATAAACCCATGCTGTGTCTGAACTATTACTGCAGTCCTTTCTAGGTGATTCTGCATCTCTTCTTTAACCAGTGATTCCATTATTTTCCCCTGAACAGAAGTTAAACTAACAGGTCTATAATTATTTGTATCACTCTTTGAACCCCCTTTGTAAATTGGGGATACATTTGCACATCTCCAGTCCATAGGGACATCCTCTGAATCTAGGGATGCTCTCATAATTACAGCTAAGGGTTTGCTCACTTCCCTCGCTGGCTCCTTCAATATAACTGTATAGTTCCATCCACCCCAAATGCCTTTTTTTTATGTTTAACTTTAACAATTTCTCCCCCACTTTGCTCTCCGTTATTACAAAATCATTTAGCTCTCTGTTAGAGTTTAGTAATCTTCTGTCCTCCCCTTCCTTACAGAATTCCTCATATGTGAATATAGATGCAACATACTCATTCAGTTTGTCAGCTATCTGAGTAGGATCATCAACAGTCGAACCACCAACATCAATAAACCAATCTGATTTATCCCCTTCATTCTACTTTACTTATGTAAAGTAGAATGAAGGGGATGAATTCCACTTTACTTATGTAAAGATTTCTTTACATAAGTAAAGAAATCTTTTTTTGTTTTTCTTTGCATTCATTTCCAAGGATTTCTCATAATCAGCCTTTGCTTGCTTAACCTCCTTTGTGACTTGATTACAGACTAGTTTATATTTGCCATAGGCTTCTGTGTCACCAAATATTCATGTGCATCCCATGCATTTTTCTTTCCTACCACGAGCCTCATTAGCTCATCTGACATCCATTTAGATTTATCTTGAACAGTATTTCTTAGTTGGTATGAAAAGCCTAGTAGCTTCCAAGTTTAATTCCTTGAAGGCTCCCCATTTAGAATTCGTTGTTTTTAACATCATCAGTTGATCCCATTGTTCAGAATTTAAAAACTGTCTGAGACTACTGTAGTCATCTTTGTGAAAACAAAAACCCTTGATAAATCCCATATCGCTACACTGTGATCACTGTCATCTTGTGCTTTTTTTATCTGCAAATTTTTAAATGTCCTCCCATTTCAGTTGGATCCACTTCCTTAGATTTTATGTTTCTTAGAACCCCTCCTCCCTAACCCTTCTCATAACCCCTCCTCCCTTCCTACCTTGTCTATCCTTTCTGTACACATTGTACTCGACAAATTCCAATTCTGCACTCTTTATATCTGTGTGACACCATGTCTCTGATATTCCAATAATATCTGCCTTTGATGTCTGGATCAGAACTTCAAATTCATCAAATTTATTTACTATATAATTCTAGCATTGGTGTACATGCAAGTATACGTGCACCTATTCTTATTCTTAGTTACCCTAATACAGACCATGTATTTACTCGTTCCATGATGACTCCCAGTAGCTCTTGAAATCCTCAGCAACTTGCTCTCTAGGCTGCTGCTCATTACATTAGAAGCAGTGCAAGAATCATTTGCACATCTGACTGCAGCTACTGTATCTTTTAGTCTGTGAATCCCCCCAGAAGCTAGCAGTTTTCAGACCCACCTAACACTGCCTCAATAGCATCAGCAATTATTCTTGCACCCTATTTAAGTGCATCTCATCCTTGTAGAAGCAGTCTCTCCTGTTAGCAAGCACAGACCATGCTGAAAAAAATTCTACCCCATGAGCCTTGCACAATCTCTCCAGGGCTGAATTTACTGACAAGGCTCTCATCATATACTTCCTCCTATCTTTCCATGAGCACCCCTGTTAAAAGACATGATTCACTACGTGACAGAAGTGTTTATTGTGAATCACTTTAGAGTGAATAAGCATTCAGCAAGGAAAACTTCTGTGATTATTAGTATATGATGCAAGAAAGAAAGCTTATACAGCATCAGACAAAAAAAAAAACTTCCCAATTCACTTATTCATTGCCTCCAATAGTCTGTCTAGTTCTTTGAATTTATTTAAGCTATCAACTTCCATAACAGATGAAGTTTGTTTCAGCAATCAACCACTCGCTGGCTAAATGCAAATTTCTGCACATCTATTTTGCAATCACTCTTCCTCAATTTCTATTTATGCTCCCTCGTGTGCATAGTCTGAGCAAGAGGAAGAATCTCACCAGGACCGAGTTTCTCAATCCATTCAAAGCCTTAAACATCTCAATCAAATCACCTCAGAGGTACCTAGTCTCCAGACTCTACAATTTGCAGAACTGAAGCTTTCTTTGTAAGAGCACCCCTGTTTGTTCCCCGCAAGAATTTCGTTTCCCTTCTGTGTACTTGTTCCAGCAGCTCTACATCTTTCCTAAAATGAAGCTCCCAGACCTGTATACAGTACTCAAGATGTTTCCTGACCACTGCCTTATACAATGGGATAATTAGATCCTTATCCCTGTTAGCAAAATTCCTGTATATCATTGACAAAACCCCATGCGCTCTCCTGGCAACCTGTCACACTGATCAAAGAACTCCATATCTGACTGCACAATTACCCTAACATCTTTTTCATTTTCCACTACCCTGAGTGTAGGACACCACAGTTGATAAGTTACTCTGAATTATTGCTACCCATATGCAATACCTTGCATTTGTCAATTTTAAATTTCAATTGCCATTTCTCGGCCCACTGGCCTAATTTTTCAAGAACTTCTTACAGTAACTCACCCTGCCAACATTTGTATTATCTGAAACGTAAACGTCGAGACTGATATACCCTCATCAATATCATTGATGCCGCATAAGCTTGCTTTCTTGCATCATATGCCTCTACTAATGATAATGCTAATTGATAAATACAGTAAACAACAATGGGTCCAACACCAACCGTAACTGGGGGAACTCCACTAATAACATTAATCCACAAAGAGCAATGTTCATTCATTACCACTCTGTATTTTCCCATTCAATCATCCACAGCAGCAACTTGCCCTTAATGCTGCTCCAATTTGTATAGCAGTCTTTTACGTACAACAGTATAAAAAGCTTTCCTAAAATCCAAGTATATGATATCAGAATTATTTTTTGCATTCAGTTACTTTGTGACCACATTGTAGTATTCAATGAAATTGGCCAGATAAGATTTCCTCTTAATAAACCCATGCTGATGACTCAACACATCAAGTATAACTGCAGTCTTATCCAGATAATATTGCATTACTTCTTTAACCAGTGCCTCCATTATTTTCCCTAGAACAAAACTAACAGATCTCTCATTACTCATGTCACCCTTTGATCCCCTTTGAGAACTCAGGTTACATTTGCACATCTCCAGTCCACAGGATCTCCCCTGAATCCAAGGATTCTCTCATAATTATGGCTAAGGGTTTGCTTACTTCCTTAGCAGCCGCCCTTAATATAATTGGATAGATCCCACCCACCCCAGGTACCTTTCTTATGTTTAACTTCAACAATTTCTCTTCTACTTTCCTCTCAGGTATTAAAAAATAATTTCACTCTCCATCAGAGTTTGATAATCTGGCCTCCACTTCCCAAAAGAATTCCTCATATGTGAATGCAGATGCAAAATACTCATTCAGTTTGCTGGCAACCTGAGCAGGATCATCAACAGTTAAACTATCGATATCAAATGGACCAATTTGATTCATCCCCTTCCTTCTCTTTGATTCAACCTCTTCCTTTTTCTTTGAATCCTTCACCAAAGATTTCTCGTAATCAGCCTTTGCTTGCCTAACCTCCTTTGCGACTTGATTACAGACTAGTTTATATGCATCCCATGCATGCATATTTCTTCTCTGCCACAAGTCTCATCTATTCATCTGACATTCATTTAGGCCTTGAACAATAATCTAAATCTTGAACAATATTTCTTAGTTGGTATGAAAAGCCCAGTAACTTTTATGATTGATTCCTTGAATGCTTCCTATTTAGAATTGACTGATAGTAACATTATCAGTTGGTCTCTGTACAGAATTTAAAAACTGTCTGAGACCACTGTAGTCACCTTTACAAAAGCAAAAATCCTTCCTTTTACCGTTGATAGTAGTTACATCTTCAAGTAAATGCCACATCAATACACTGTGATCACTGCCACCTAGTGGTTCTTTTATCCGCAGATTCTTGATGCCTGATTAATCGCTGCTGATAATCAGATCAAGAGTATTATTCCCTCTGGTTGCCTCTCTAACATGCTGCTGTAGAAAACAGTCATCCAATAAATCTACAAAAGTCTTGCTAGTGTGTGAGTGACCAACTTGCAATTTAAGACATTCTGATTTACTGGCCCACTATTTTTTTATACAGTTGTTCATTATACACATCAGAATCATTAGGTCTATAGCATACTCCTGTTCTCACTTACATTTTTCTAGTGCTTATGTCACATCAAACTGACTCAACATTGCACTGGCCGTCCATGTCAACTGGATGCACTGCCTTAGATTTTGTGCTTCTTAACTAAGGGCATAGCCCCCACCTTCTATTCTTTCTCTCCTTTCTGTACACACTTTATTCCCCATATTCAAATTCTCCATCCCTTATATCTGAGCGACACCATGTCTCTGATATTTTAATAATGTCCGCTTGACATTTTGACCAGTACTTCGAATTCAGCAAATTTATACACTATGCTCATAGCATTGGTATACATACAAGTATACATTTATTACTCTTACCTGTTCTTACTCTTAGTTACCCTAACACAGCCCATGTATACTTGTTCTGTGATGGCTCCCAGCAGTTCTTGAAATCTCCTGGCACCTTGCTTTCTAGGCTGCTGCTCATTCCAATAGAGCTTATGCCTGAGTTTTGATAATTCCAGTTAATTCTGTTGTATGGTAACTCTCTACTATCATATAATATTATTTGTTATAGTTTTCTATATTTATAAAAAAATTATTCCTATCAGAACAGACTTCGTTTTTCCTTCCTCCCTTTCACGACTTTACATTTGCTCATTCTTGCACCTGGTAGCTATGTCTTTATATAGAAATGTGACACAGAAAACAAATTCATTTCATTTTAGTCTGGTTTAATCAAATAAAAATAGGAAAAAAAATCATGAGAAAATATAGAGAATATCTGATTTCACTGAAATAGGGGAATGCTACAAATTTCATTGAAATCACAGCTGTGACATAGGCATACATCCTATTCATTAGCAATAGACAGCTGAAGTGGTGTTTTTTTTTTTTTTTTTAATTAATTTTTTTCCAGTTGATATCATCCTAAGAATTTTACAGTTCTTAGCTTTTAATTTATTAAAAAAAAACATTCAAATATATAACTGAACTAAATATGCAAAAAAAAAAAGCTTAACACAGGCAAGTTGCTATTAATTTCAACTAATATACAGTTGCACTGCATATATATATATATATATTTTTTTTTTGTTAGTTGTTGGCGCATTTTACTCTGATCATTTTACTCTGATCTAAGCCCGAGGCAGGATTCGAACCCACGACCTTTGGGTTGCCAGGCAGGCAACTTTACCCACCTGGCTAACCCACTACATATTACTTGCTATAAACTCTTCCTAAAGTGATAAATGTGCCAGTGCCAATAACATTTACACTATGATTTAATCTGTTTTCATGCAATGATACATTTGAAAAACATAACGCATCACTGTTAACTGAATGGTGAATGACTAAATACCATGCTATTCAGAGTAAGAGAAGCAAGTCTGATTAATGTGTATGAAATTGGAACCAGTCTGAATGTTGTGAAAAAAAATAATAAATAAATAAATCAAGAAAAAGTGGTTGAACAGCAGCATGATTATCTGGTATATTTTCATGTTAGATGACTGCCCCACAGATGAAACTCATTTCACGCTTTACCTAAATGTAAATATCTTTTTACCTTGAACTTTTTGTGTGCAAAAGACAGAAAATAAAACTTTTATGATTCGTATCTATACTGTATGTTTTCATACCATTACTGGTCAACTGTCATTGCAACCGGTAATGTTTTATATAATAAATAAATTAACTATATAATTTGCACACCTGTTTGTGGTAATTACTTACAGTTCAGGTCTATAATTGTGCAACCTCGTAAAACACATATTTGTTAGCGCACAAGTATCAACGTGAAACATAAGTAAAAAAAATTGAATAACAACAATGAATAAATTATTGTATAATTATATGAATAGCCAATTAAAATTAAATTCAATTAAACTAGATGATTAGATATTCCACTCATCCAATTTATTACTCTACTTATTGATCTGGATATTACATTCAACATAGTTCAAACAATAAAGATCAATGTGTTTATTAATTTTCGGTGTAAATTTTGCATTACTGTTCTTATAAATATTATAGGGAGTGCAGTTTTAGTGGTTATTTAAATAAACAACTAAAAAGAAACATAAAACTGCAAAACAACAGGCCAAGCCCTCCCATATCATTTCTTTATATGTAACTATACTAATTCACAAATAACTGCATTCATGTTTTTGACTGCAATATTATGTTCTCTTTTCGGTCATCCAGTTTTAAGTTTGAGTAAAAGCTGCCACTTTTATGCTAGTCTTACTGACATTTTAATATTAATCTTAATTATAATAACAAACATTTATTCTATATAAAGTTCAGAAATGAAACTGACAATATCACTACAAACCATTAATATATTAATTTCCATAATGTAACTCAGTACCTAACAGAGAATACTAACTTAATTCACAAGGAACAAAGAGTGCCAATTTCAGTAACTGTAGTCATGTCTTGCAGTCCCACCTAGCAGTGACACCATAAGAAAATCTATACATGGACAAGTGGATTGAACTAGCCCATAAGTAGATTTTAGTTCTATTTCTGACCCTCAGAGTGTGTCACTGGTGGTACCAAGAGAAAGGTGTAGGTATTTCGTATCTGTAACAATCACTAGGTATGGGGGGGGGTGTAGTATACAACTTTTTTTCTTTTTTTTTTTTTTGCTCTTATGCTCTAAAACCACTGTACCCACTCAATGGTAAATCGGTATTTTTAAAAGTTTTTGCTCACTTTCTCAACTGAAATTCCAAGAAATCTTTTAAAAATGTTAAAGATGACAGGGCTCGCAAGCACATGTACTATCAGGTTTAAAAAAAAATACTAAAATCTTAGCTGCCACACTCCTATTCAAAATTTTTGAACTTAATACTGCTTCAAAAAAAAAAAAAAAAAAAAAAATCCCATTTCTGAAGTAGGCTTATTAAGTACCGAAATTAAGAGTATATGAATGTTTATTTTAAAATAATTAGAACATGCTAGGCATTTTGGCATTGTGCAAGGGTAGTACAATTTGATCAAGACAAATGTTGGACCACATCAGTGATTAACTATAACAGAAAACAATGTTAGGAGCACTGTGGTATACCTGCATAAGGTGGGAAACAACATATGTAGCCAGTACATAATTAACAAAATTCCTCTGTTAAGAAAGAAACAATGCAGGCAGAGATTTAGTCACTTGAGTAACTCAATTCAAGGACATTCTTACGAGCACAAATGTGTGGGTTGTATAAAACAGTCCAGTATCTGGCACACAACTGACAAATGAACCCACAATGCCCAATCAACAGCAGTTCTGAAGATCAAAAATACTACCATAACTATGACAATTAGATTTTTGTGTAGTAATTATCCTCTTCATTGATGATTAGCACTGGTAGTGAAGAACCAATTTTTACACATGAAACTAACTACTGAAAAGTGAACACGCAAAAAAAAGTGGATGTTATACAAGCTCTGAAAGATTAGTACGGGCACTGGAAACTTCCATGAAAACAATTACAACAATATGTTGTAAACAAATTGATCGCACTAATGTTTTAAAAATCAAACTGCAGAAGAGAAACAGAATGACAATATCCACCCTGACACTAGGAATCTGCAATATAATTCTTGAAACAATGATGCAATGTCACTTTATGCTCAGGTATCAGCCCTCTTGCTACAATGTTATGAGAAAGAGAGAAGGTGACACATTCCTCAAATGTATTGTTATATGCAACCAACATATCTATCACTACACATCCCAGAAAGCAAAAGATCTGGCAGGCAGTGGCCTCCTCCCAAAAAAAATTCATATTTGTATGCTCCCCAACCAAAACATAACAGCTATCTTTTGGGATACAAATAGCATCATTGAAGTCAATTTCTTTGAAAGGTATATCATCAATGCTTTCTGCTACCATGACGTGTAAAGAACTGTTCCAAATCCCTACAGAAGAAACATTTTAATTTAGTGAGAGATGGAATGTGTTTATTTCTGGGCAATGTCCATCCTCATGCAATACCTGCCATTTTCAATGTTGTGACACATGGGAATTTACTCACATACTCTTTTAGTAGCAAAGATTTGGTTCAATTGTCGTTATCTCCTTTTTCCAGTCTCTGAAGGAGAATACTGGAGGTCAAAAGTTTTGCACCAAAGAATGAGGTTAAGCAATGAGGTGCAAAATAAGCTGTATCTTACGGCCACAGAATTCTTCAAGACCAGCATCAAATAAGCTTAAATTACTGGTGACAGCTTTGCATACTGAGTAATATATTAAACACTAACTGAAATAATTTGGCTCTTTCAATCTACCTTTACCCAAATGCCTAGAACAAATTTAAACCATTTACATAATCTGACAAAGAAAAGTTTAAACCAAAAATTTCACGAGACAGGATTATGAATATATCAATAAGCCAGTTTGAATTAGATCTAAAATGTCTTGATGCTGAAATTCCTGTTGCACTCACTTCTCAGGAGAATTGTTTCTGTTGAGAACAAACTAGTAAATGTCGTTTCAGATTGTCTGATCTTGAAAGAATCTTACCACAATTTAGACAAGGGGTATGTTTCTCTTTAGTGTGAACCAATATATGTTTTTTCAGGTTCCGAAATTCAGCAAATATTTTGTCACATATATCACAAGTGAAGAGTTTCTCCTGGGTATGAACTAATAAATGTCTTTTTAGATCTCCTGCTATTGTAAATGCACTGCCACATACTTTACAAATGAACGGCTTCTCCTCAGTGTGAATCAATAAATGTCTTCTTAGACCTCCTGATCTTGAAAATGTCTTTCCACATACTTCACAAGTAAAAGGTCTTATCTGAGAATGAACTAATGAATGTCTTTTCACTTTACATGCTTCTGAAAATGCCTTGCCACATATTTCACAAGCAAAAGGTTTCTCTTGGGTGTGAACTAACTCATGTCTTTTTAGATCGCCTGATGTTGAAAATGCCTTGCCACATATTTCACATGTGAATGGCCTCTCCTGAGTGTGAACTAATAGATGTCTTTTTAGACTATCAGATCTTGTGAATGCCTTCCCACATATATCACAAGTGAAAGGGTTATCCTGAGTGTGAACCACCAATGTGTGCGTTTTCAGTCTACTTGATGTAGAGAATGCTTTACCACATATTTCACAAGTGTAAGGTTTCTCCTGTGTGTGAACAAGCAAATGTGTTTTCAAGTTACTTGATGTTGAAATTGCCTTCCCACATATTTCACAAGTAAAGGGCTTTTCCTCAGTGTGAACCAGCAAATGGGTTTTCAGCTTACTTGATGTTGTAAATGCTTTCCCACATATTTCACAAGTGAAAGGTCTTGCCTGAGTATGACCCAAATATCTTTTGAGATGACTTGAATATACAAATATCTTACCACGTGTTCTATAATTTAGATCTCTTTGATTATGAAATTTTCTCTTTGTGATAGTACTATCCTTTGAAAATGACTTTCTGCAGTGCTTTCTTGCAGTATTTCCTGGCTGAATAGAAATCTGACCTTTAACACGTGGCATTACATTTTCTTGCGATTCTGCCAATTTGTGTTCTACTTGCAAAACATCTTTCTTGTCAGTTTCACTATCAGACATTTTCGGACTATTTTTATCTGTGGTGATATTACTAATTACTGTAGTTGAATAGTTTCTAATTAGATATACCCAATGTTTTTATTTTCTAGACTTGCTTTTCTCTTATTAATCTTCTTAGAAATGTATTCTCCTTGTTGAATCTGAAAAAAAAAATCAAAAGGAAATATAAAATGAACATGTGCTAGAAATAATGATAGTGATGTAAACAATGAGCTTTAATGAAAAATAAATGTAAAGTACATATGCCATATTCAACTTCATTTTGATTGTGATATTAATATTAGTGGCAAATAATTCGAGAAAGTAAGCTTATACAGAATCATCAAAAAAAACCTACCCCACCTTTCCATCCCCTCTATAATTTGTCTAATACTTCCTTAGTAGTTTAAACTTCAAAAACAACAAAAGTCTCTTGAATACAAGCAATTTTTGATGAAGCCAGCATAGGCACTGTTCAATCTACTTAACTATGCCATTAGAGGAAATACTCTAGGCCTCTTCTCACAACTCCTACCTAAAAGAAAAATGATCATGGATATAAAGGGCAAAAAGTATTCAATATCAACTGTTGGTAAGCCAGAGAGAGATGTACTCTCTAGCTTACTGCTTGCAACAATAATCCATCCATTTTCAGTAAACAATAATAACTGTCTTCTATGCTGATGACATAAAGCTCATCAGAGCTACACAGAACAGGGATGTCTCACAAATGGCATACTGGCAACAGCTAGAAGAATATAACCGGAAATTCTCATTAACAATTAATCCAAACAAATCTACCCACATGGACTTCTCGCAAAAAAATAAAATAAATAAAAAAATAACACAAATCTCACTACAACTAGATGAGAACATGATTAGAAATGCACCTGACCTTGAAGAATTTGATTTCACTTTTGACGAAAAACTGAGCTTTAATAAGCATGTCATCATCATCATCATCAGCCATTTTCAATTTGCTGCAGGATGAAGGCCTCTCGAGCAACTTTCCACTTCCTTCTATTTTGTGCAATGGCCATCCATTTACTACCCACAAACTCATGAATTTCATCTATCCATCTCCGCTGTTGTCTTCCAGGTTTTCTTCTAGCTCCTCTTGGGTACAGAAGCTATAAGCATGTCACCTCTCCACAAAAAACAGTGAGAAAGATGAAAGGCAAAACAACATATATTTCACAACAGAGACTTAAATACTATGAAAGAATGTGTACTGTGCATCCAGCTACATTATATAGATTGGAAATATGGACATTGTCAGCCACATATAACATCAAAATCTTCTCTGATGATTACTAGATGAAATGGATTGCCTACAAACACAGATTCCCTAAACGACAACAATTTATGGATAGCCTCAACTGCAAGCCACTCCATGATAAAATCAAACTAGACTAAGGATGATAATCTGGCAAACTTGTCATTGAAGGATTTGTAAACCAACAATTAGAGCAACAACAGCCCTAACACAGAAAAATTTCAGACTTGAGAAAATAAAAGAGATTCTTCATGCAGCATCATTCCAGATGCTGAAGCAAGCTGAGGAAGTGTAAGTATGGTATGATATACAAAGGACTGGAAATAGAGGAAAAATGTGGAAAGCCAAATAACCAGGGAAGCTGAGCATAAGAACTCTTGAGTTCAGCTAATTTAGATATGTAATTATAAACTTAATCAACTATAAAGCAAAATAATAATAATAACTAGTTAGAACACAAGGAAATCACATCATTATCCCAATGGTATGATTAAACTTCGGCTGCCATCTTTCAGACCATATCTTAAGTAGTTCACATCATTCTGAAGCAGCATAGCCTGGTTGTCATGTTTATTTACCATCCTACTTATCTATCTTTAAATCAACATACTTTGACAGCTGTTAGCTTCATCAACATCATAAAGGAAGATATTAGTGAACCTATTCATGTCACGCTTTGCCTTTTATCATGTATCACACCAGTACAAGCTCATGGGCTGCTGTGCATAAATATATATATAAAAAAAGTAAATTTCTGTGTATATTCACTAGAGCCATATATTTTCACTGTAACTATTAATAAGAGGACATGATTGGTTTTTTTTTAATTTTTTTATGAGCTCTATCTCATAATGTGTATACCCATTGTACTTGATTCCAGGATCACAAGCTAGAATTGCTATGCAGACTGAAAAATCTGAAATAACTCAATGGCAGGAATGGCTAATTGCAGCTGAGATTAAAGAGACCTTTCAAGAACTAATTAAACTTTGACAGGTTTATTTAAAACTAATTTGTAAATTATCCCTTATACAGACAAAGCAGATACTGGGAAAATACAGCATGTGTAATTTAGGCCAAGCATTTTAGGAAATGCACAAAAGGCCTGGTTGGAAGGAATATCCCCTACCCCAGCAAAATTACTCTAAAAACATGTTACTGCACTTCACTTAAATCTTTTATTATCTGTAAAATGAAATAATTTTCATTTGGTATTTTTAGCCTCTTGGGGTAAAAAAATGAATTCATTAAATGCAGTAATTCAAACTGAGTATAATGTTCTGTTAAAAAGTCAAAAAACTCAAAATATACCATGCTTAGCACAAAAAAAAAAAAAAAAAAAAAAAAAAAAAACTTAATTTTACTGTTTAAAAAAATAAATTTTCAAATTTCCTGAGAGAGAGGCATATGGGACAAACAATACAAGTTACGTTCTCATGTATTTTAAATCATCCTAAAATATAAAATATTTAATAAATTTTTTGAAGGTTCTCACCTTCCTTACACTAATTTTATAGTATATGTAAGTGGTTATCAGCATCTTAAGGTATATACATGTAGAATGCAGGTTCACAACTGTCATTACAGGGGTCAGCAACCTTTTTTGAGTGAAGAGCCATTTTTGATGTAATTAAATAAAAAAAAAAAAAAAAAAAAAAGAATGTGAAGAGCCACACCTCAGCTCAAGCTGGAATGAGGGGAGAGATTTTTAAGAAATGGAATAGAGTGGGAAGGTGGTTTTATTAAAAAAATATATAATTTTGAAATATTATTTATTAATACGAAAAAAACATAACAAACATCCAATTAAGTACAAATTAACTTCTTGAGTGAGTCTCTCAACATCAGTATGCCGTAATTTTCATCTTTAATCATAAGAGACTTGCATTGTTCTGACGGTTTCTTGATTTATTTTTAATATACAGTAGTTCATGTTTCGAAAATATTTGCTCATAGAAATACGTCACTTGTCGTACTTGTGGGCTAAAAGTTAAAGAGCCGCAGTTACATGTTCAAAAGCCACATGAGGCTCGCGATGTGCAAGTTGCCGACCCCTGGTCTATTATCTTTGTCAGCAACATGCTTTAATCTGCTTACTGGCTATGGATGCAAAGTAAGCATTGCAAATTCTTGGTATATCACTACATGAAACAAAGCTAAGTAGGAAGCATATTAAAGCTAGCAAATAAACCAGTCTATATGTAAACTGAAGAAAACACACACATACGTCTTCAAGTTCCAATTCTTCAGATGAGGACTTGATACTTGTGGAAATTTTTTTTTTAATGAATAGAAAAAGAACTAGTGCATATCATCATTTATTTAATTAATTAAAAAGGCACAAAGGACAATTATTTCAATACATTAGAATGAAACTTTTAATTATATTTTGGAAAAGACTGAACATTAACTAACAAAAACTTGGACTAACTGACATAAACAGCAAAACCTATGTGAAGAAAGAACATTCTGTTTCTGCAAGTCTACCATACTGCCCTTTCATCCCTCCAATCAGCACATAGTAACAAATATAATATCCAGTGCCTCAGCTGCTGACAGCCAACAAGCTTAAACTAAAATTCATTCTAGTAAGCTGGAAGCACAACCTGTGATAACAACTTCTGACATGCTTTTAACATGTATGCTCCCATTCACTTACATGACTCATACAGTGAATATAGGTAATTGTTCTGGAAGCAGGCAACCTTTCTATGTGTTGATGCCCTCAGGGTGCTTACATGTAGAACAAAGGTAGTCTAGTTTTTGGAAACCAGCACCTTCAAGCAGCATAAATGGATCATAAGAGGAGTACATGCACCAGGGGCAGGATTACCCTTGAATGTTGGCACCCAGGCATCAATTTTCAAGGGGCACCAATGTTCAAAATCTCAAACTTACATACGAAGAAAATTTTAAAGAGCGGCACCAAATTGCGATTGGCTGCCAGGCACCACATACCCTAGGAACACCCCTGACATGCATTGTAACAGCATGTCAGGACTGATCATTTATGGTTGTGGGAATCAGCCTGCTTACTGGAATGAATTTTAGTTTGGTTGTCAGTGGCTGAAGCATTGATTGTCGTGCTGTTGCTGTTGGCTGACTGGAGGAATGAACTACGGAAATAAAATGTTCTTGGTTGGTACATGGCTTTTCTCCAGTAGCTTTTGCTCTGCTGGTACACATTTTTATTAACTGATGATCAGCCTTGTTTTAAATATAATTAAGTTTTTCACAGATTTTCCTTTTACAAAGTTGGCAACTCCTGTATACATAGCACTGAATGCATGCATACAGGCTAGCACATGTGATAGCTTTGAGTTATGCAAGTTGCAGGAATTGACAACAGACATTGCTTAACTACTTTTTGTGTCCACAGCCCGTGAGCAAATTAACATGTGTTCCCGATGTGGGAGAGACTCTGATCAGCCTGCATTCTTCGTTAAGTACACTTATCCCATATTGTTCTAGTCTGCTAATTCTGCAGAAGTGTGTTCATGGCAAACACATGGTGCAACTAGTAAACATCCTTTTACTGCCCAACTTCAAACTCAGAGAACCAACTTTTCTTCTTCCTCGTTTATTCCTTCAACTTCAATTTGCTGGAACAATCTCCCTTCATGTATATTTCCTGATAACTACAATCTATAGAAATTCAAGTCTAATGTGAACAAGTATCTTCTTTCACCTTCAGCCCCATGCAGAGTAGTAAGTACTATAGGTTCTAATACCTCTTGTGCTTGGGGTCTTCATAAAAAAAACCTGTATATTGTACAGGTTGAAAAACCTGAAATAGCTCAATGGGTAAAACTTACTCCCTGTGCCTGAGATCCACTAAGTAAATATCCGACTGAAGAGGCCTTTAAGAATTCTTCAAATCACCAACAAGATTTGAACTCAGAGCTCTAGCCAATAGGCATGTGACAAAACTATTATACTATTGCAGAGAAGAGAGCATTAGCAAAGGATGCAAGAAAGTAAGCTTATATAGCATCAGCCAAAAAAAAAATCTAATTTCACCCATCCAAGCATTGTAAATAGTGGGCTATAAACAATAGAGTACTTGAACAAGTGTGCTGCACATGGTGCACTTGCCCCAAAAACAATAAATTTATGGGTAAAGCAATTCTTACAAAAATTCTGATAGAGGCATTTTATAACTGGAAAGGGTGACATACTTAATATTTTCCCCATGTATGCAAAAATACTTGGGGCGCTGCTCGAGAGTTTTCAGCGTATAAGGTATACGCCATACCAAAGCGTATACCTTATACATAGCTTCCGATATACTATTCACTCTAATATGACTTACAATATTGTAATAGACTAAGATTGGTGGGCATGAATTAAAGGATGAACTCCAGAACATGGAAACCAACGACTCACCACATTGCGAGCATGATCGAAGAATGAGGTGATTGTCTGGTCGAGTTTTATGATTAGTTGATTATTGGTACTGCATAATCTACATCATTTTGCGTTTCTGATTGTACGATTGGATGCATATTTGCTTCTGATTTTAGTGGGAAATGCAAAATTATCATTTGCTTTGTTTGCCATGCTGTTGTTTTGTCATCGTCATGCTGCTCTGCTGACCTTGGTTATTGTGCTCTGCTGCCCTCAGTTATTGTGCTTTGTTACCTTCACTTATTCTTTGTATTTTTTTTATATTTGTTATTCCATGTTCAATTCCAATGGAGTGAGTGACTGCAAGAATATTGAATGGTTTGCAAAGGGATGGATGTAAAGACTATGTCTTTCCTGAATGCAGTTCGTGAAGTTGTTCTTATTCGGTTTTAGGAGCATTAGCAACTAAGGCCATATTGCTCCGGGGATATGCAGTGTTCATTCCCTGACCTTTCCGCATGTTGTTGTTGTTATTTGGTTTTTAGGAGCATTAGCAACTAAGGCCATATTGCTCCGGGTACATGCAGTGGTCATTTCCTGACCTTTCCGCACCCTCCGTATTTGGTGGCCATGGGCTCGAACCCCGGTCTAATCAAGAAGCGTGTGCTACGCACTGCTGCTCCTGCCCACCCTACGGGGGCGCCGTTCGTTAAGTGTACCAGCTGGCATGCAAGGACTGATGTGGTGAGTTGTTTCTTGACAATTTGATTTCTTTCGCACTTATTGTATGAGTTGTTAGTATCGGGTTAGTGGGGGCAGCAGTCCCCACAAAAGCAGGGGTCTGGGAAGCAGCAGCTCCAGGTAAAAAAAACATAAAACAAGCATTTCTGTTGAAGTGCATGGGCAATTCTCATTTTTAATGCATGTAAAATCGTCTAGTAATGTATGGGCGAGAAGTATCAGTGGTTGTATGTGGTGTTAGTTGTTTTAAAAAAAATTACATTTCTATTCACCTATTTCCGTTTCCTTTTCTTCATTTCAGTTCCATAACATCCCCCAATAACGTTCAGTCGAGGATGAGAAGGGGAAAGCAGTGGCTGGGAGGTGCCTTACCGGCCTATCACTGCCTTCTTCCTCTCCGATGTACGGGATTGTACCCATGTTCTGGATTTAACGTGACATCAGCTACAGGCCGAAAAAGGCTATAAGCCTATTTTCTCTATGCACTTCAACAATGACAAAGTATAAACAGATGAAATGATTATACTTACCTAAACGTCACACAACATCATTAATTATAACGTATATGATAACTAAACATCAGTTCACTAAACACAAGATCACTAAGAAAATGTTCAGCTCCATTCGATTCCTTTCCGCCACAAGGAATGGGAGAGTGAAAATATCATTTACATATAATTCGGGGTATTCATAAGAAAAACCTCTATTATTAGAAAAGTCCATAATTTTTGGTCTGATATGAAATAACGGATATAGTTTTCGTGATTAGAAAAACTCAAAATGTTTGTTTTCCTCGAACTTCACACAAGACTTCATCGAAGGCGGCGCCACAGTAGGCTATGAAATAAAATGTTCAAGAGTAAGTGCGATGTGTTAGCATTAGTAGAGGCATTTGATGCAAGAAAGCAAGCTTATGCAGCATCAGCCAAAAAAAAAAAAAAAAAAGTAACATAAATAAATAAAAATAACCACTTCCACTTCACCCCTCTGTTCGTTCGAAATACCTGTCCAGCTGAGCCTTAAACTTATTTAGGCTATCAACTTCCACGACAAGGGATGGAAGTCTGTTCCACCCACCAACCACCCGCTGGCTAAAGGCAAATTTCCGCACATCTATCCTACATCTGTCTTTCCTCAATTTGAATTTATGCCCTCTCAGGTGATTTTTCTGAGCTAGAGGAAGAATCCCATCAGCATTGAGCATGCTCAAACTATTCAAGGCTTTGTACACCTCTATCAGATCACCCCGCTGGTACCTAGTTTCCAGACACTGTAATTTGCAAAACTTAAGCCTTTCTTCGTAAGAGAACCCCTTTGTCCCATTCACCAATCTAGTTGCCCTTCTCTGTACTCGTTCCAGCAGCTCTACATCCTTCCTGAAATGAGGCCTCCAGGCCTGTATACAGTACTCTAGGTGTGGCCTGACCATTGCCTTATACAAGGGAATAATCACCTCCTTATCCCTGCTAGAAAAATTCCTATATATCATTGACAATACACCATGAGCTACTCTTGCAGCTCGTCTGCACTGCTCAGAGAACTTCATATCTGCCTGCACCACCACCCCCAGGTCCCTTTCATTCTCTACCACTGTCAGTGTAGTACCACAGAGTTGATACGTTGCTCTGGGGTTGCTGTTTCCCATATGTAGTACTTTACATTTGTCAATGTTAAACTTCATTTGCCACCTCGAAGCCCATCTGCTCAACCTTTCCAAATCCTGTTGCAGCAGCATAGTGTCAGTAGTGTCCTTGACAACCCTGCCAACCTTCGTATCGTCTGCAAACTTGGACATTAAGCCTGATATACCATCATCAATATCATTTATAAATACAGAAAACAATAAAGGCCCCAATACTGAACCCTGAGGGACTCCACTAATAACATTAGTCCACGATGAGCAGTGTCCATTGATTACCACTCTCTGTCTTCTCCCCCTCAACCACCCCTTTATCCATAGCAGCAACTTGCCTCCAATGCCACACTGCTCCAATTTGTGCAGCAGTCTTCCATGTGCAACAGTATCAAAAGCCTTTCTAAGATCCAAGTATATAATATCAAAGTTATTCCCTGCATCCAGTTCTTTTGTGACTGCATCATAGTATCCAATCAAATTGGTCAGGCAAGACTTCCCCTTAACAAAACCATGCTGTGTCCTAGCTATAACTGAAGTCTTGTCTAGATGATCCTGCAGTGCTTCTTTCACCAATTAATTTTCCGGGAACAGAAGTTAAACTCACAGGTCTATAATTACTTGTGTCAGCCTTTGATCCCCCTTTGTGAATTGGGGTCACATTTGCACATATCCAGTCAATGGGTACCTCCCCTGAGTCCAAGGAAGCTCTCATAATTATGGCTAAGGGTTTGCTTACCTCCTTTGCTGCCTCCTTTAATATAACTGGGTAGATCCCATCCACCCCAGGTGCCTTTCTTGTGTTTATCTTCAACAATTTCTCCTCCACTTTGCTCTCAGTTATTACAAGATTCTCTAGCTTACTGCTAGAGTTGAATACACCTCTGGCATTCCCCTCGCTGAATAACTCCTCATGTGTGAATGTCGATGCAAAATATTCATTTAGTTTGTTAGCTACCCGAGCAGGGTCATCAACAGTTGACCCATCGATCTCAAGTGGACCAATCTGATTCATCCCCTTCCTTCTAGAGTTTACATAAGTAAAGAACTCTTTGCTGTTTTTCTTCGCATCCCTTGCCAAGGATCTCTCGTAATCTGCCTTCGCCTGCCTAACCTCCTTTGTAACTTGGTTACAGATCAACTTGTATCTATCATAGGCGTCCGTGTCACGTGTTAATTTGTATGTATCCCATGCATTTTTCTTCTCTGCCATATGCCTTATTAGTTCATCTGACAACCATTTAGGCCTAAACCTTGAACAATATTTCTTAGTTGGTATGTAAAGCCTAGTAGCTTCCACAATAAGTTCTTTGAATGCTTCCCATTTTGAATTTGCTGTTGGCAATATCATCAGTTGATCCCACTGTATAGAATTTAAATACTGTCTCAGTCCATTGTAGTCGCCTTTACGAAAGCAATACCCCTTTCCTTTACCCCTAATGGTAGTTACCTCTTTGAGTAACTCCCACTTCAGCACACTGTGATCACTGCCACCAAGTGGTTCATTTATCTGCAGATTCTTAATGCATGAAGAATCACTACTGATAATCAAATCAAGAGTATTACTCCCTCTAGTTGCCTCCCGAACATGCTGATGTAGAAAACAATCATCCAATAAATCCACAAAAGCCTTGCTACTGTGTGAGTGACCAGCCCCCAAATTCCAGTCAATATCTGGGAAATTAAAATCCCCCATTATAAGACTCTCTGATTTACTGGCCCACTCTATTTCTCCGAACAGTTTCTTATTATACTCATCAGAGTCATTAGGCCTATAGCACACTCCTACTCTCAATTTTGATCTCCCAATGCTTATGTCACACCAAACTGACTCGACACTGCACTGTCCAGCGATGTCGACTGGCTTCACTTCCTTGGATTTTATGTGTTTTTTAACTAATAGCATAACCCCTCCTCCCTTCCTATCCTGTCTATCCTTTCTGTAGACATTGTACTCCCCAAATTCCAGTTCTGCATTTCTTATATCTGTGTGACACCACGTCTCTGAAATCCCCACAATATCTGCCTTTGATGTTTTGAGCAATACCTCAAATTCATCAAATTTATTTACTAAACTCCTAGCATTGGTGTACACACAAGTATACATGCACCTGTTCTTTTTCTTAGCTACCCTAACACAACCCATGTGTTTACTTGTACCCCAATGATTCCCAGCAGTCTCTGAAATATCCTGCATCTTATTTTCCAGGCTGCGGCTCATTCCAATAGAAGCAGTGCAAGAATCACTTTCACCTCTGCCAGTGGCTACTGTTAATCTATTAGTCCTTGTATCCCCCCAATCTAGCAGTTTTCCGACCCACCTAACATTGCCTCGATAGCATCAGCAAACATTCTTGCACCCTTTCTATTTAAGTGTATCCCATCCCTGTAGAAGCAGTCTCTCCTGTTAACAAGTACAGACCAGGCTGAAAAAAATTCTACCCCTTGAGCCCTGCACAATCTTTCCAGGGCCGAATTGATTGACAGGGCTCTCATCATATACTCCCTCCTATCGTGTCTGGGCAGAATTGCAGACACTTTCAATTTCAACCCTAATTCACGGCTTTTTTTCATCAGTGACCTGTACTTGTCAAGTAATTCCGCCGGTCTCCTACTCTTAATGTCATTAGTGCCAACGTGTACAACTATATCACCTTTTGTGCCCTTAAAAGATGATATCCGCTCTACAACGTCATCAACTTTTGCCCCTGGCAGACATACCCTGGTCCTATTCCACCTATCCTTTTTACAAAGCATGTTTCCCGTTTCCCTGACAATAGAGTCACCAACAACTACTAGTTCATTTGGGACCAGCGCATTCTGCCTTGGGGGTTGCCGCTGTGTTCCGCGATGACCAAGTGCAAGCTCTGGCATTGGTGTGGGCAGCTGAGAGCTTGATGGGCCCCTCACTTGTAATCCTTCGAGGGCATCCACCCTATCCTTCAAGAGCTCTCATATAGGCCCATAACAACGCTGAGTTGTCGCCTTATCTCCTTACACTCCTTGCATCGCACACACACAAAGACATCCCCCATGGCAGTATCATGTCCCATACTTGACTGCTCCGCAAACATCAAGCAAATAGTGCATCTTACAAGGCTGTGATTCAGAGGACAACTGCCCCCCTCAGTTCTCCAAAAAAAACGGGCTCGTCCGGGATTTGAACCCGGGACCTCTCGCACCCAAAGCGAGAATCATACCCCTAGACCAACGAGCCACACTTGACCAACGAGCCACACTTAACACGTGTTCTGTGGCTTGCTCCTACTTATCCATCGTTTCAGGTTCAAAGTAAATTATCATCGGATGTTTAGGATGAATACACCAAGTGTTTCAACCTTTTAATGTTGAAACTTTGTTGGTAGTTATTACCAACTGACAGGACAGCAGGCGAATTGTTTGCAATCAAAATCTGCAATTGAAGTTACATCAGAAAAGAGAAGTACAAATTATGTACTTTTATGTTGGGAAAAGTATGTAACCTATTTCTGATGCAATCTACCTTGATTTTTTCGAAAATTATGTACTTCCATAACTGGAGGAACAGAAAAGTAAGATATGTTACTACTCTGTGACTGGAGGAATATCAGCCGATTTTTTTCCCCGATTTAATTAGATACACCTACCTAGTAGCGGGTTGAGCCTCCTTTAGCCTTCAAAACAGCCTGAATTCGTCTAGGCATGGATTGAACAAGATGCTGAAAACGTTGTGCAGGAATAGAGTACCATGCAGACATGCAGAGTGTGTCACGCAGTTCCTTGAGATTTGACGGAGGCGTAGGCCTGCAGCGAGCAGCCCTTTCCAGCGCATCCCAAAGATGTTCAATTGGATTGAGATCCGCAGACCAAGCGGGCCACTGCAACAAAGAAAAGTCATTGTCATGTTCCTGGAACCATTCCATTGTGATTCGTGCTTTGTGCACCGGCGCATTGTCCTGCTGGAAGTAACCATCTGACTGAAGATAAACTGTCAACATGAACGGATGCACTTGGTCAGCAACGATGTGGGATTCAGACGTGAATCTATGGGTATAAATGGACCCAACGTGTGCCAAAAAAAAACATTCCCCACACCATAACACTGACCCCACCACCTTGCACAGTAGTCTTCAGACATGACGGGTCCATGGATTCATGTTGTTTTCGCCAAATTCTGAGTCTTCCATCAACGTGATGCACCAGGAACTTCGACTCGTCAGACCGAACAACTGTTTTCCAATCCTCGATAGTCCAGTGCTGGTGTTGCTGTGCCCACAGGAGGCGTGCTCTCTTGTTTTTCATATCACCGTCTTTAATGGACATAACAAAGGTACGCGATGTGGCCGTTGGCTGTTGTAGCCTATTCACGACAAAGTGCGACTAGTGGTCCGTTGCGATATTTTGTTCTGCGCACCAAGGTTGTATTCTGAAATGATGTGCGACATTGTGGCCCGTCTGTTTGCTTGCACCGTTCTAGCCATCCTCCTCCCTCTGATCTCTTTCATCAACAAGCGATTTTCTTCCACAGAAGTGCCGTTGAGAGGATGTTTCTGTTCGTTGCATTATTCTCGATACACCCTTGAAACTGTGGTGCGTGAAAAGTTCAAGAGAACTGCAGTTTCAGAGATGCTTTGTCCAGCATGTCTTGCACCTACTACCATGCCACGTTCGAAGTCCATTAGATCACTTCTTTTCCCCATTCTTGCTACGGTTTGCACGCTTAACTGATACTAGAAAGGTTGTTATGCTGCATTTATATCCACAACCGTGGTTATATGACTTGCAACGTCGTGGGACAAACCATTTGTGTGCACAACAGGGGTGTACCTAATAAAGTGGCAGCACAGTGTATATTCTCTGTTCTATATATATTCTGTGACACTGAAATTGCAGCTCCAGAAAGAATGATCGAAAAGCATGCAATTCAGTAAGTGGGTGAGTTCCGCCGAAATTAAATTAATTATTAAAATGTGAACCAATCGGGCGGCAGCTTCAGCTGATATAAAAACGAACGTCGTAATCACGGAGTTCAAAGAAATCGTGTGTAACCAAGTTAACAGGCTTCTATCTCGCAGGAACCGATTTCTGAGTGCAAGGTAATTTGAGAGAACGCCAAGACGTCACGACACCAATATCAGCGACTTCGACAAAGGATGGATTATTGACTTTGAAGAAACTGGATGGTCGCTACTATCACGTGTGACCCGTGACAATACCACGCTATACAGATGTAGGCAAAAGTGGCTGCGGTAAGGTACGACTGCCAGTCAAATTAGGGTCCCCTGTAAATGATTACAGGGGACCCTAATCATTATTATTCGAACCCGGGCCCCTTTTCCACCCGGTGTGGGAAGGACGGTGATGATACCACTGTGCTACCGCACAGACAGTCATTGTTGAGCGCCACACTACACGCCCTGCTGGTGTGGAGCGATCAGTTTTGATAATCGGTCGGGTCGTTGCTAGCATTTTTCAACGGCAATCTGATTCTCGTCGAGATTTTGTTAGCCCGTCACTCTACCTTTCTTGCTGGGGTGCCTGACATTTTTTAGCAGGACAATGCCTTAACACATACCGCAGAAGTTTCCTCTGAGCAGGGCCGTGGCGAGCCATTTTAGTACCTGAGACAAGAATGAAAAAGTGCGCCCTACTGTTAATGATGGCAACTGTTTAATCTTTCTTTTGGCGCCCATTTCAGCTTTTCACGTGAGGCAAGAACCTCGTTCGCCTCACCCTCGGCACGGCTGTGCCTCTGAGTGTCTTCCTGGTGTCTATGCCTGAGTGTCTATGCCTGGGAACCACCCCGACACAGTATACACACACACACACACACACACACACACATTTCAGCTTTTCACGTGAGGCAAGAACCTCGTTCGCCTCACCCTCGGCACGGCTGTGCCTCTGAGTGTCTTCCTGGTGTCGACATATTGTCTTGCCAAGCCAAGTCCCTGTACTTCTCTGCCATCAGGTATATATAATAATAAATAAATAAATTTTCTGTTAATACTCCGGGACGAACGGTCAGAGGGAGATACCGCAGGAGGCTACTCGACCGGACACGGATCTTTTCGTGACAAACTATTTTCAAAAGGATTAGAGCCTGATCCGTGGTGTTCTTGTGGTGATGCAGAAACTTGGACGCACGTGTTGTTTGTTTGTCCTTTTTATGGATCAGAGCGTCGTCGAATTTTCGACGAGGTTTCTCCCTTTACTGAGGATAACGTGGAGATCCTTTTACAAGATGCATCTAGCTTCCGGGCTCTGCAGAGATTTGCTGCCGCTGTGTTTGCCAGAAGAACAATCATAAGGAACTTTTCAGATCTAGAGTTGGCAGCATATGTGAATCATGCATGATTGCATCTGGGTTCGGGTGCTTCAGTCTGGGAAGCTATTTGTCCGGTCTGTGGCTCCTGAACATGTACCACTACGGTGGTTTTTTTTTTTTTTTTTTTTCTTGGTTCTCGGGTTTGGGCGGCCTGAGACCAGGGATGTTGGCACCCAACAGTATTGCACTTCCTCTGTTGGGTGCAGGTTAGTGCCTTGCACTTCAGTATACAATAGTAGAGACAGGTCCGGCTCCACGTGCCCAGGGTCGGGCATCAGCCTACAGCTGAAGATATCAGCTGTTTCCTGATGGCAGAGTGACCTGACATAAACAACATACTAAGTTCATAAACATTTCTTTAATACAAGTTTAACCTTTCCTATACAAAATTTGACTATTTTTCTTTAGATATAATTAGTGTAATTTATATCTAAAAATGCTCTTGTTTTGAATATTCAATTTCTTAGCTATGTTTCAGGCCCACTTTACAGTTATCTGTTTTATTTAAAGAATTAGGTGGAGATGGGCATATGCCTGGGAACCACCCCGACACAGTACACACACACACACACACACACACACACACACACACACACACACACACACACACACACACACACACACACACACACACACACACACACACACACACACATTTCAGCTTTTCACGTGAGGCAAGAACCTCGTTCGCCTCACCCTCGGCACGGCTGTGCCTCTGAGTGTCTTCCTGGTGTCGACATATTGTCTTGCCAAGCCAAGTCCCTGTACTTTTCTGCCATCAGGTATATATAATAATAAATAAATAAATTTTCTGTTAATAGTCCGGGACGAACGGTCAGAGGAGATACCGCAGGAGGCTACTCGACACCTATACAACTCAATGCCGAGACGCTTAGCTCAATGCATCCTCAACCATGGTGGATTTACGTTATAATAAATAAATAAATTTTCTGTTAATACTCCGGGACGAACGGTCAGAGGAGATACCGCAGGAGGCTACTCGACACCTATACAACTCAATGCCGAGACGCTTAGCTCAATGCATCCTCAACCATGGTGGATTTACGTTATTTTATGATGAGAGCCTTGTTGATCAATTCGGCCCTGGAGGGATTGTGCAAGGCTCAAGGGGTAGAATTTTTTTCAGCCTGGTCTGTACTTGTTAACAGGAAAGACTGCTTCTACAGGGATGGGACACACAAATAGAAAGGGTGTAAGAATATTTGCTGATACTATCGAGGCAGTGTTAGGTGGGTCGGAAAACTGCTAGCTTGGGGGGTATACAAGGACTAATAGATTAACAGTAGCCACTGGCAGAGGTGGAAGTGATTCTTGCACTGCTTCTATTCAAATGAGCAGAAGTCTGAAAAACAAGATGCAGGATATTTCAGAGACTGCTGGTAGTCATTGCGGTACAAGTAAACACATGGGTTGTGTTAGGGTAGCTAAGAATAGAAACAGGTGCATGTATACCTGTGTGTACACCAATGCTAGGAGTTTGGTAAATAAATTTGATGAATTTGAGGTATTGCTCAAAACATCAAAGGCAGATATTGTTGGGATATCAGAGACGTGGCGTCACACAGATATAAGTAATGCGGAACTGGAATTTGGGGAATACAATGTGTATAGAAAGGATAGACAGGACAGGAGGGGAGGAGGGGTTATGCTATTAATTAAGAAACACATAAAGTCCAAGGAAGTGAAGCCAGTCGACATCGATGGACAGGGCAGCGTCGAGTCAGTTTGGTGTGACATAAGCATAGGGAAATCAAAATTGAGAGTAGGAGTGTGCTATAGGCCTAATGACTCTGATGAGTATAATAAGATATTGTACAGGGAAATAGAGTGGGCCAGTAAATCAGAGAGTCTTATAATGGGGGACTTTAATTTCCCAGATATTGACTGGAATTTGTGGGTTGGTCACTCGCACACTAGCAAGGCTTTTGTGGATTTATTGGATGATTGTTTTCTACATCAGCGTGTTCGTGAGGCAACAAGAGGGAGCAATACTCTTGATCTGATTATCAGTAGTGATTCTTCATGCATTAAGAATCTGCAGATAAATGAACCACTAGGTGGCAGTGATCACAGTGTGTAGAAGTGGGATTTACTCAAGGAGGTAACTACCATCAGAGGTAAAGGGAAGGGTTTTTGTTTTCGTAAAGGCGACTATGATGGTCTGAGACAGTATTTAAATTCTATACAGTGGGACCAACTGATGATGTTACCAACAGCAAACTCAAAATGGGAAGCATTCAAGGAACTAATCTTGGAGGCTACCAGGCTTTACATACCAACTAAGAAATATTGTTCAAGGTTTAGGCCTAAATGGTTGTCAGATGAACTAATGAGACATGTGGCAGAGAAGAAAAATGCATGGGATACATACAAATTAATGGGTGACATGGAAGCCTATGATAGATATAAGTTGGTCTGTAACCAAGTCACAAAGGAGATTAGGCAGGCAAAGGCAGACTATGAAAAATCCTTGGCAAAGGATGCAAAGAAAAACAGAAAAGAGTTCTTTACATACTTGAACTCGAAAAGGAAAGGGATGAATCAGATTGGTCCACTGGATATTGATGGTTCAACAGTTGAGGATCCTGATCAGGTGGCTAACAATCTAAACGAGTATTTTGCATCTACATTCACGCATGAGGAGTTATTCAGGAAGGAGAATGATGTAGGTAAAGTAAACATTGGCAGTGAGCTGGATGATTTTGTAATAACTGAGAGGAAAGTGGAGGAGAGATTGTTGAGGATAAACATAAAAAAGGCACCTGGGGTGGATGGGATCTATCCAGTTATATTAAAGGAGGCAGCAAAGGAAGTATGCAAACCCCTAGCCATAATTATGAGAGCTTCTTTGGACTCAGGGGAGGTACCCATAGACTGGAGATGTGCAAATGTAACCCCAATTCACAAAGGAGGATCAAAGGCTGACACAAGTAATTATAGACCTGTTAGTTTAACTTCTGTTCAAGGCAAATTAATGGAGGCACTGGTTAAAGAAGCACTGCAGGATCATCTAGACAAGAATTCAGTTATAGCTCAGACGCAGCATGGTTTTGTTAAGGGCAGGTCTTGCCTGACCAATTTGATTGGATACTATGATGTAGTCACAAAAGAACTGGATGCAGGGAATAACTTTGATATTATATATTTGGATCTTAGAAAGGCTTTTGATACTGTTGCACATGGAAGACTGCTGCACAAATTGGAGCAGTGTGGCATTGGAGGCAAATTGCTGCTATGGATAAGGGGATGGTTGAGTGGCAGAAGACAGAGAGTGGTAATCAATGGACACTGCTCAACGTGGACTAATGTTATTAGTGGAGTTCCTCAAGGTTCAGTGTTGGGTCCGTTGTTGTTTTCGGTGTTTATGAATGATATTGATGATGGGATATCAAGTTTAATGTCCAAGTTTGCAGATGATACAAAGGTTGGCAGGGTCGTTAAGGACAATACTGACGCTATGCTGCTCCAACAGGATCTGGAAAGGTTGAACAGATGGGCTGAGAGGTTGCAAATGAGGTTTAACATCGACAAATGTAAAGTGCTGCATATGGGAAACAGTAACCCCAGAGCAACGTATCAACTCTGCGGTACTACACTGACAGTGGTGGAGAATGAAAAGGACCTGGGGGTAATTGTGCAGGCAGATATGAAGTTCTCTGAGCAGTGCAGACGAGCTGCAAGAGTAGCTCATGGTGTCTTGTCAATGATATACAGGAATTTTTCTAGCAGGGATAAGGAGGTGATTATTCCCTTGTATAAGGCAATGGTAAGGCCACATCTTGAGTACTGTATACAGGTCTGGAGGCCTCATTTCAAGAAGGATGTAGAGCTGCTGGAACGGGTACAGAGAAGGGCAACAAGATTAGTAAATGGAACAAAGGGTTGCTCTTACGAAGAAAGGCTTAAGTTTTGCAAATTACAGAGTCTGGAGACTAGGCACCGGCGAGGTGATCTGATAGAGGTGTATAAGGCTTTGAATGGTTTGAGCATGCTCAATGCCAATGGGATTCTTCATCTTTCTCAGAATAATCACCTCAGAGGGCATAAATTCAAATTGAGGAAGGACGGATGTCGGATAGATGTGCGGAAATTTGCCTTTGGCCAGCGGGTGGTTGGTTGGTGGAACCGACTTCCATCACTTGTTGTTGAAGTTGATAGCCTAAACAAATTTAAAGCTCAACTGGACAGGTATTTCGAACGAACGGAGGGGTGAAATGGGAGTGGTTTTTTTTTTTTTTTTTTTTTTTTTGGCTGATGCTGAATAAGCTTGCTTTCTTGCATCATATGCCTCTGCTAATGCTAATGCTAATGCTAATGTATAGGGATCTTTCCACTGTAATCACCATTTTGTGCCATTAAATGTGTTCACACAATTAGCACCTGAAATTTTAGAGTAGTGATAGCCAATTCCTTGGCTATCACTACTCTAAGTGTCCTCTGTATTTCTGTTCTTTTAGGGTGCAGCAATTTCATTGTTACAGAGTGTAATTTAAAGGCTCACAGATTAGCTAGGAACGGATAGTCGACTTCCAATGTTTGCAAAGCCTTTTGTGCCAAAAAATGAATATTTCTGTTACAGGTGTTCATTTCTTTGCCATCTATTCTGTGCGAAGGTAAGCTAAGAAATTAGTGGTATATTGTGTCTATGAAGCCTGGTCCTTATTGTTGTTATTTATATTGTATTTAGACTGGTCATATGGACCAGTGGCAGATCAGGACTGCTTTGTTGGTATATAACGATGATGATATGTGTAATTGAAAAGTGAGCTCTAATTGTTTTTCTTGAAATTATCTCGAAATTTAGCCGGCCTAATATTATTAATCGAAATACAAAAACCCTCGTGGGCGGCATAATAAAATACCATCCTCTGCACCCTCATGAAAAACACTTGTGTTTGAATTAAGTTAATGACACGAGGAGTTTTTATGAAAATTCACAACATGTCTGTGTTCGTGGGTCTGAGGCACGGGTCGCATGGTTTATTCTCCTAGAAACGCGAGTTTTTCGTCCAACAAACAGCAAATCGACCAAAGAACACGAATTTACAGACATATTATATACGACGCAATATGGCCCAAGTTGCTGATGCACCCAAAACCCTACAACAATCTACATACAAAACCTACTACCATGCCACGAACGATCACTTAACAATTTAGTATAATAAAACACAGTATTTATTCCAATTTTAGCATTAGTAGACGCATATGATGCAAGAAAGCAAGCTTATGTAGCATCAATCAAAAAAACCCCTTCCCATTTTGCCCATTCATTCGCTCCAAATGTTTGTCTAGTTCTGCCTTGAACTTATTTAAGTTGTTGACCTCCACTGGAACAGATGGAAGTTTGTTCCAGCTACCAACCAACCGCTAGTTGAAGGCAGGGTCTGGGGTAAGATTATCTCTAAGACCTCCCTCCTGGATCCTTTATTAAGTTTAGCACAGATTTGGAAACGCTTCCCTTGCGAATGATAGCCCGTTTTATTTTCTTCGTACGGTAAAAGTAAGAACGCTTGTCATTTGTTTTTATTAAATCAAATAAAAAAAAAAATAAATGTCCATTAATACTCTAGAAGGCCAAGGCCAGAAGAATTTACAACTTCATTGTTGTTATAGTAGGGTTTCAGGAGCATCAGCGACAAGGGCCATATTATTCCGTGTATATTGTCTGTAAATTGCATGTGTTCTGAGATCGATTTTCTGTTTGCTGGACAGAAAACCAGGTTTCGGGAAGATAAAAACTATGCTGCCCTTGTCTGAGACTGACTTACTCGGCCACCTTGTGAAAAAGGCCCATAAAAATTCCTCACATCATCGACGGGACTCGAACTCCAGTCTTCTCCACCCGGTGTAGTGAGGACCGATACTACCAACTGTGCTACCACGGGACCAACTTCATTGTAACTCTTTCATTGCAGCTAACATAACAGTGCAGTTCTAACAATGGGCTGCTCACTTTCTGTGGTAGCGTACGGTCTCGCAAAGTGCGAATTTCCGTCAACGTGTTCTATCCCAGGACCACAGCCAGCCCTTTAATTAATGAAAGTTCTTTCATTTATTATTTCAAAGCAAGTACATATTCGAAATGGCGCCCTTGAGCAGCAATGCATGTGTCATGGAGTCTTCTCATAGTGTTACAAATTGATTTCCCAACATCCATGGTCTGTTACTGGAAAACGTGTATTACGAACTAGAGTAGCAGAAACAATGACCTTGAGGTCCCTCCCTCAAGGCCCCCCTCTCCTCTCCATAAGAAATCTAGTGGACTTAGATTGGAAGAGCACGCAGTTGAGCCACCTTTATCATTCCACCTGCAAAGATACTTGCTGTTAGAGTGATAGAGGTGGACTCGAAAATTTGTCGAGCAATGACGCTAAAATGTACTGGAGTTTCAACGTGCATGTACCACATTTGATAACGTTTCCAATGAAACTTTTTCCAGCAATGCTGATAGTTCTTTCTGTAAGAAATGCCTGCAATTTTAGCTCCTGAGTGTAGGGGATGTAATAATGGCCCAATTAGGTAATCGCTAATGATACAAGAAATGTTCCAATGAAATCAGGCCTCTTTGACAGTACTCTACAGTGAAAACAATTATCACTCGTTTGAAGAAGTCTGGATTCGATTCCCTTCAACTAGAAGAAATTTTAATCTTCAGTCGAGGCTGTTAGCTGATCTCAGATCGACTGTTCCAGTATGTTATATCTGTAAATGCATATATGTCTTCGGTCGGTATGCTGTGCGAAAACCATACGACCTTCGCCTAAGACTAACTCAGCTACATTGCGAAAATATGCCAAATTAAAATTTATCAAGTCATCGCGCGCCTTTTCCACATGTGGGAAAGCAGAAATTATATCCACTAGCCTATCCTCAAGAGCCCAGCCTTTGAACACATTTGTACAGACAATATATAACATAGCATAACATGGTCTAAGTTGCTGATGTGCTTAAAACCAAACTAACACAAAATGAAACTGTTGCTTATACAAGACTGGGGATATTGACAAGGATATTATTCAGGAATTTTTTTAGCAGGGATAAAGAGGTGATTATCCCCTTGTATAAGGCAATGGTCAGGCCACACCTTGAGTACTATATACAGGTCTGGAGGCCTCATTTTAAGGATGTAGAGCTGCTGGAACGAGTACAGAGAAGGGCAACATGATTAATGAATTAAACAAAGAGTTGCTCTTCCGAAGTAAGGCTTAAGTTTTGCAAATTACAGTGTCTGGAGACTAGGCACCTGCGAGGCGTATAAAGCCTTGAATGGTTTGAGCATGCTCAATGCGGATGGGATTCTTCCTCTTGCTCAGAATAATTGCCTGAGAGGACATAAATTCAAATTGAATTTATGGATAGATGTGCGGAAGTTTGCCTTTAGCCAGCGGGTGGTTGATTGCTGGAACAAACTTCCATCTGTCGTTGTAGAAGTTGATAGCTTAAATAGATTCAAGGCAGAACTTGACAAACATTTGGAGCGAGTGAATGGGTGAAATAGGGGATTTTTTTTTTGGCTGATGCTACATAAGCTTGCTTTTTTGCATCACGTGCCTATGCTAATGCTAATATTCTTGCCAGAATTGGCGACTATTACGAAAATCCACAATGGCAGCTGCTGACGCCACTAACATGACTCATGTTGAAAAATCATCTTGTGACTTGGACTGCACTCGATACATATGATAAGGACAGAATTGCTACTTGCAAAAAATTTTCCATACAGTTTGAAAGTGCAATACCTAAACTGCTAATACATTTCAAGCTATTTCAAGGATACTTTTCGATTGTCTCCCCCCTGTTTGTAGGAAGCAAGTGTTTAGACAGTTCGGATTCTTTCCCAATCAGCGATTTCCTTGAATATCGTTGAGTGGGATTTTTCTTCTGGTCTGTACAGGAGAATTTTCCTGGTAGAGACTCTGAACTCCATTGCTGTCTGTGTTCGTTCTTCCATGAATGAAGTATTAGTATCATAATATGGCTAAATGATGTAGTAAATAACTTTTTTGACATTAGCCACAAAAAAAAAAAAAAAAAAAAAAATTATCGCTAGTATTTTCAATTTTCCCTGACATGAAAAAGTTATCCAATTTGACTTTGAACTTTACATTTTCCACCCCGACCAACATAGCAGTTTATTCCAATGTTCTATAACACACTGCCCACAAGCAGACTGAGCCCAAATCTTCTGCTGCTCCCCAAAAGTTTGTGATCCCTTATTGTTTAGCGAATGAGTGAAAATACACCACCCTCGTTCATTTTACTGATTACTCTGAGCCCTAAACACCTCTATCAGGAAGCCATTGAGACAACAAATTGTGAACTCTGCAGAACACACTTTCTAAGCGTCTTCATATAAAAGTGGATTACCAAACCCAGCCAACTGGTTTTCCTTTTTTGTACCTTTTCTAGAAGTGTGACTTCCAAACCTTAACACAATATTCTCATTCTGGTCTCACAATCGCCTTATATAAACAGTGGCTGTTGTAGTAGGGTTTGAGCAGCATCAGTGACTACTGCTACATTGCTCCGTGTATATTGTCTGTAAAAACGGCATTCTGAGGTCGATACACTGTTTACTGGATGAAAAACTATGCACCTTTCCTTACACAAACTTACTCAGCCATGTCATGAAAAAAACCCCGTAAAAATTCTTCGTTATCGACAGGACTCAAACCCAAGTTTTTCTACTCAATGTGAAAGAGATTATGCTACCAATTGCTACCCACAAGGGCACAAAAAGTATCTTACTTTTCCTATTTATTCCAATACACACTGGTGTTCAAAGAAAGTGCATCACCCCTTAAAATTGTAATTGTCATCCGAATAACTTAAGTATATGGCAATATTTCTTACAGATTGCATCGGATAAGAGTGACACGCGTAGGTGGTGTAATATTGCATCAGCTGTTACTTTCAATCATATAAGCACTCACCGAGAGTTGCAGTCATTCCTTGCTTGTGTCAGGATGGCCAGTTACGTGCAGTTAACACCATGAAAGGGTGCTATTGTTGCTTTACATGAGGAAGGATGCTCTTCCCGTCATATCGCTTATAGAGTGTCTTTTAATCAGTTTACAGCGAGTAGATTTCTATCCAAACTCAAAAATACTGGTTCTGCCGAGTGGAAAAAAGGAACCGGACACAAACGAGTCTCTACGCGAAAACAGGATGCGTTTTGAAGCGCTTATGCTTTAAAAGCCGTAAAGCTTCTTCGTCTGAGCTGAAAAGAGAAGGGAAAGAACATACAGGAGTGGTAGCAAAGTGCAGTAATAGTCAGAAGATGCCTCCTAAAAAATGGACTTGTAGCCTGTCCTCACAAAAAATGAAAAACGCCCGATTAATTTGGTGTAAGGAGCATGTCAAACGGAACCCCCGAGGAGTGGAAGTCAGTCATTTTCTCAAATGAGAAGAAATTCGACCTGCAAGGCTCTCATAGGAGACAAACGATTCGCCGTAGATGTGAAGAATGATGGTGTCTACAGTGAAATTCCCTATCAGCCAAATGATATGGGGGGATGCATTTCGTATGGCTGAGTAGGTCACCTGCAGTTTATAAAAGGTTCAGTAAATGCCAATGGATACCTGTCTACATTGGAAGGCAAATTATTATTATTAGCCATATGGTGCAAGGAAGCCTGAGGCTTATGCTACATCAGCCAAAAAAAAAAAAAAAAAAATTCCAGAGCTACCCTGTGAGTGAGAGTCAGAAATAGAATAGATTCACCAAGAAAGAGAAGGATGATGATATCCAGAGCTCAGGATCCTGGGTGTGCCAAGCCCATACTTACCAGATGAGTCCCTGGGGTTGCTGCCAACCATTAGAGACCATTTCAACCTGCCAAGTAACTGCATCTTTCAGGACGACTCTGCTCCTTGTCACTGGGCAAAAAGTGTAAGTAGGCGGCACTTCTGTAGTTACATTAGGTTCGACAGTAATGTATTTACATTTGTTACAGGTGAAAAAACGGTTGGAAGAACGATCCATTACAACTGTTAGCTGGCCAGGAAACAAATCAGACCTGAATCCAATAGAGAACCATTGGCATCGTGTGGAATCTGCAGTTACCAAAAAGAAACCAAAGACCCTTTGTGAACTTCAGGAAGCCATAATTCGTGTCTGGAATCATGAACTATCATTTAATTAGCTTCAGAAATTGATCTTGTCATTGCCTCAGCAGTGTGCTGCTGTGATCAGGGTCAGAGACTGTTCAACTAATTAGTTTGCACCTGGTGAACTTTTCATTTTTTCCATTTAAAATGATAAATCGAAGCAAATTGAGGGCTTCTTATAACATTTCAGCCATAATTGTCGTGTACACCAAAACTCTTGTATAAAGGTTGCAAATGCTCATTTTGGAATATTTTGAGAGCACCTGTCAAATATTACTTAGCTTTGCCTTAACTATTAATAAATATCTTGTTTATATTTCTATTTGTGATGCTAGTCATTAATGTAACATACCATCGAGAAAAACGGTCAGAAAAGTGAAATTCCTAGGTGATGCACTTACTTTGAACACCAATTTATGTACTACAGAGGGCACTGTAACTTCTTGCACACTGCACAGTACATTTTATATGACTATACCATAACTCCTAAGCCCTTTTGTCCCATACCACTTTTAAACTGAGCTGCTCGGAAAGATGTATCATATACCTCCATAAATCATATGGTTTTTATACTTATTGATCACTGAATTGTGACCACCTAATATTGTTGGGCCACTGTTGACAGATAACCACTGTTCACCTAGGCAATGTAGGATCTGCAGCCATTCTGCCTGCAAGGCTTTCCACAATGTCAGAATGAGTTGCATGTCTGCCTCATTTCACTCCTTCCAAAACATTCTACAGGTGTTCAATCGGATTGAGGCAAATTTGGAGACTAATCAAGATGGGTTATATCTTCAATGTTCCTCAAATCACTTGTGCACAGTACAAGGTAAATGACAGCGCATTATCCTCTTGGAAGATTGTTTGTCCTGGAAGAAACGAACATGGCAAGTTGTGCAGCCCTCCTAAGAGCTGCTGTAGACCTCACTAGTGAAATGTTGGACCATGTGCACAACAGGTTTTAGTTCTTGCCAGCAAAAGTTGCCCCTATTAAGCAACCACCACCTGCATGGATAGTAGGCAACATGAGTCCATGGACTTGTACAAAACAGAGTGTCCATCACAATGTTGCACCGAGTATTTGGATTCATCCAACTGGCATTTATTTCGTTCTTCCAGTACATTGCTGACATGTCTGAGTGTGCAGTGCATCTTGATTTATTTTCCTTGCATTCTCAATATTGTGTTGCTGTTTGTTATTTGGATTTTAGGAGCATTAGCAACTAAGGCCATATTGCTCCGGGGATATGTGGTGGTCATTCCCTGACCTTTCCACATCCTCCGTATTTGGTGGGCACGGGTCGAACCCTGGTCTAATCAAGAAGCATGTGCTACGAACTACTGCTGCTGCTCCTGCCCAACTGGCTACGGAGGCGCCATTGTGTTGCAATGCCAATTGTTACATAAGCAACAGACACGTCATGCTGTTTCCAATACGGATGCACCCAACTCACGAGTATGCTCTTCTGGAACGCCGACATCCTTACTATATCCCATAACTGCTACTTTCAAATTCCCCCTGCTCTAGCATAGTCCATTAAGGCTGGGGTAGTCACAATTCAGTGATCACCAAGTGTATATATGAGGGGGTGATCATTTAATTCACGGACTGGTACAAGATTTTGTTTACTGTGCTAACTTTCGATAATTTCCACTAGTGGTGCTCTGCCTGATCGCTACTAAGCAGACTGTGTGCACATTCCAGTACTTGTCAAGCTAGTGTTGCATTTTAACCGCATGTCACTGATGATCATTTTGAAGCAAGTATCATATCGAATATACATATTGAACAGCAATACATGATTTGTTAATGTGTCAGGCAGGGCTTAAATGGATTGAAAACAGTTAGATATGAAGCATATGGTAATGTCTTGGTAGGACGGCCACATTCCAGTGACCGAACTTGCCAGTGTGAAGTGGTTTCTCCATCAAGACAATGCCAGGTACCATATGGCTAATATTGTGCAAGCAGTGTTCACTGCCATAGGTGTTGAGTTCTGCCTAACCTCTTTATTTACCGGACTTAAACCCCAGGTTATTTCTTCCTGTTTCTATGTCTGAAGAAAGCTCTGAAATGCAAGCATTTTGCATCCGACACAACAATGCTCGCAGAGTCATAATGGAAGCATTTCAGTCTTTCGAAAAATATCTTGCAAGAAGCATTTACTGTGTGGGTATGACGGTGGCAAAAGATTGCAAAGTTCAAGGGAGGGTATTTCTAGGAAAAATCCACAGAAGATTCAGATGATGACAAGATAAGATCTTGCACTAGTCTGCAAATTAAATGATTGTTTGTAACTTAGCTTCGCGGTGAATGCTTTTGTTAAAATACTTTTCAGCACTGTTACTGACAGTTAAGAAATACAGTAAAACTGTAAGCATTGAATGTGAATGGATTTAAAAGATAATTTATTTATATATAATTGAGGTTTTAAGCGTCTCATTACCAGCAATTAACTACCAGTATCAAGGGGATGACATTCTTATGAGTACTTTAAACAAGTGTTTATTAGTCAACAGGTGCTAACCACTCGCAAACTTTTAAATAACTAAAACATCTACATTCGATAAACTTGCAACTAGTTATTTGCAAGCATTTTGCTGTATTTTGTTGAATCACATAGATTTAAACAAGGGTATGCAAAACTTTGTATCTGCACACTGGTTATTTTGCTATATTCTCATGTGAAGTCCTGTCAAATGTTATCACCTGTAATGTGATAATTAAAGGATAATTATCTGGAAAATTTGCATAATGAAATTACTGAACTCTAATTGGTGTTTTGGCTATCCAGTAAAAGAATGAAAGTCAAAATATGAAAGTCAAAAAATGAAAGTCACCAGTTAAAAGAATGAAAGTTAAAATATGTCTTCTGGGAAGATGCAACCTTCGTGATACAACCACATCAAGAAACAAATTCACACAGCTGTGACTTTCATATCAACTGCCATGAAATCAGATATGCTCAGCGATCACTGAATTATGGCTATACCATCCATAATAGACTTTTTAAACTGCATAACTTGCAGTATAAAAAGCCAAACATCTTTGTATACTAGAGCAGTTTTGCATCAAAGTGATAAAGTAGCAGTTATGGGAAGTAGCAAAGAAATTGCAGGGTCTCAAAGGGCATGATTGTGGGAGCTCATGCAGTGATTCCATACTGGAAACAGCACATATTTTCAGTTGCTCGCAGCTGACTGTAGATAGTGTACCAAGAATGGCACTGAATGGGTAAAGGACTGACAACTGTAAAGGATTACACAAGGTCGATTTTCTTGGTGGGCGAAGAGTACAGCGTGTTTTATGGGCTTGATAGTAGGTCACTGTGTGACATTGACATTGCAATTCAATACAATACAGGGAATGCAAGAACAATATCCCAAATGACGTGCTGCACACTGATGTATGGGTTTTCACAGCAGACAACCCAAGGCACCCTCTCCTCACTGCTGATCATCATTGATGGTGAATGCTGTGGTGTCAACGACGCATTGGTTGAACACTGAAAATGAGGGTGCTGGTCCAATAAGTCCAAATACGTTATTGTTTACATGCCTGTAAACAATAACATGTATCCATTACAAATGGTGCCCACTATCCAGGCAGGTGACAGTGGTTGCTTAATATGGGGCATGTTTTGCTGGAAAGAACTAAGCCCAACATGCATATGGAACATTTCACTGGTGAGGTCTACCAGCAGCTCTTAGGACCTGTGCACCCTGCCATGTTCATTTCTTCCTGAATAGAAAGAGAATCTTCTAAGATTATAATGCACTATGTCATTAGGCCTGCACTGTGCATGAGTGGTTCAAGCAACACAGTGAAGATACCACTCACCTTGATTGGCCACCAAATTCGCCTGACCTCATTCCAATTGAACACCTATGAGACATTTTAGAATGGGAAATGAGACATATGGATACGCAATCATCTATTCTGACACTGTAGAAAGCCTTGCAGGCAGCACAGCTGCAGATCCCTACAGATGTCTTCAGACATTTTTTGAAGTCAAAGTTCGACATGCAAAAGGTGGCCTAATACGGCATTAGGTAGATAGTCATAATTCATTTCACTAAATCACATGACCTGCCATTATAAATTACGTCATAATAAACTCACATAAGTGGAAGATGTGGGCTCTTATTTTTATTACGATACGAGGGTGATTCAATAAAGAATCGCCCTCACCTACTTCCACATATCAAAGTCATGATATATATTTTGTGTGTAGCATCATACATATCTCTGTAATAAAGGTGTAAAATTTCAGTCCTGTATCTTAATTTGTTTTTCTTTTACAGAACTAAATGTGTGACAAAGCAGCATCATGGACAAAGTTGAAGCCAAAGCTGTAATCCGGTATCTGTTCTTGAAGGGAAAATCTCCTAAAGAAATCCACAAGGAGATGACTGCTGTATATAAGGATGAAGCCCCAACCTATGGCATTGTGAAGCACTGGCATAGGCAATAGGTATGGTCGGACATTAGTAGACTGCACTCATTCTAGGTCATCCCCATTCAGCCATTGATGACAGCACGATCAGAAAAGTGGAGTCATTAATCATAGAAGATTGAATATATGCGTGTGAATTGTCCTAGGAGGTGAAGATTAGTGTGGGCTCTGCTGAAACAGTCCTTCGTGACCAACTCCATTTATGGAAATTGAGTAAGATGGATTTCCTGATTATTGAATTGTTTCGAGAAGGCTGATCGACAACAGAAATCACAAGTTATTAGCCTGTGCCAAAAAAATGAGGAAAGCTTTTTCTCTCATCTAATCACTCAGGATGAAAGTTGGATACATTATTTAGACCCTGAAAGTAAAAAGCAGTCCATGGAATGGTGATGTCGTGTCAGCAGGAAAGGTGTTGCTGAGTGTTTTGGGATGAGAAAGGCATAATAATGACTGATTACCTGCCAAAAGGTAGAACAATTACAAGTGCCTATTATGCCAACTTTACTCACAAAATTACATTACAGGAGAAAATCAAAACATGTAGGCATGGCATGCTGTCCAAAGGTGTGAGAATGCTTCAAGACAATGCCCCAGTTCACACTACTGAAATTGCAACAAAACAAGCGGCCACTTGTGGATATGAAATACTTCCCCATTCAGCCTACTCGCCCGATCTTGCACCATCAGACTTCTTGTTTCCTTCCCTCAAATCATTTCTTCGGAGGACCCACTTCCCTGATGATGAGACACTCATTTCTGCAACAGAGTCATGGTTCAAAGACCAACCTCACCACTTTTACAAAAACGGTATCCGTAGCCTCATCCATCGATGGGAAAAATGTGTAAATCTGCAAGGTGGCTATGTAGAGAAGGACTAAAACCTGCGCCAAGAATCAACAGGCTAGCACCTCTGCAGCTAGGTCAGGGCGATTCTTTATTTAACCACCCTCGTACCTTCTAGTAAATTAAAAATTCACTTAGTTTGAGAAAGAGCACAATGGCCCAAGGGGATAACCAAAAACAAGTTTTATGGCAAATAGCAATATCACTGATTGGCAACTCTGATGTCTAACCATTACAGAGAACAAGTATTGGTAGTTTTGAGTTTCCATTTAATACTTCAGCCCAGTTATTCTCAAACTATGTTCCAACAGAACATTACAGTTCCACAAGTTGGACTGAGATTTTACATCACTGAAATCTAATATTATTCTTATTATTAGCCATATGGTGCAAGGAACCCCGAGGCTTATGTTGCACCAGCCAAAAAAAAAATTCCAAGTTACCCTGGGGGGGGATAGAAAGGAATCACCAAGAGAAGAATGATGATATCCAGCTCAGGACCCTGGGTGTGCCAAGCCCATACTCACCAGATGTGAGCCCCTGGGGTTCAAGGGCTGGTGCTATCATTAGGCCAACCAGGCAGTTGCATAGGGTGCAGAGCTCAGGGGGGGGCACTATACTGACCTCAGCCTATACTTCCCTTGAAGTTTTGGGGGTGCTGACTTCATGATTTGCCTAGGGCCCCCAGTTGCTGGCAGCTAATCTAGTGCCACCCCTGCTGGGGTTAATGTTATCAAAGAAAACTTTTTTTTCTCCTATAACTTTTGTTTCAATCTGTGGAAGTACCACTTGTCTGAAAGCGAGTATTGGCATAAATAGTACTATAATTTGCACATTTATATCTTAGATATATAAAAAAATATATATTTTTTTTTACTTTGATTTTTTGTATATTACCTTCCACAACTACATGATTTTTGCCATTTTCCTTCCACGATCCCCATGTGTTTGTGTGTGACTACCCCATGATTTCTGTAGGCTTAACATTCAGATTAGATTTGCCTGAAATATAGTTTTATATATATATATATATTTTTTTTTAGTTACGGTAAACAAATACTTATCGTGCTAAAACTTTTCCCTTGAAAATTCATGCTTAATTACATAGTTGCTGTATAAGTCGGCCACCATGTTTTTAATCATCTTTTGCATCTAGCATAGTGGTGAAATACAGTAAAATCTGCAATTACAAATGAAAAAAAATTTTTTACAAATAACTTCTTTAAACAATAAAACCTGACTGAAATATCAGTTGGCTCTTATACTTAAAACCTCGATTTCGAAGATCTAGGCCAAATTTAAAACACTTGCTTAATCAAGAAAATTTTAATTAAAAAATCTGTACTGTATCAGGTTTACCCCTAAATAAAACAGTAAGCCAGATTTTAGATTTAAATAACTTCATGATGAAATTTTTTGCCCATATTTCTTATACAGAGTTTGATTTGTCTTCAACCAAACTAGTAAATTTCATTTCAGGTTGTCTGATCTTGAAAGCACTTTGCCAGGCATTTCAAAACGGTGGCATTTCTTCTGACCATGAGCCAATAAATGCTTTTTCAGTTTAAAAATTTCCAAAAATGCCTTGCCACATATTATAGAAGTGATGAATATAAATTATATAACTGATCATGAATTAATGTCTTTTTAGATCTATCCTTATGTCTAAAATGCTTGCCACATTCTGTGTGAACTAATCAAAGCATTTTTAGATCTCTTGATTAAAAAAATATGCCATGTGGCATGATTCTTAAAAAAATCAAGGTCTTAATTCAAGAAAAAATCAAAAATCTTAAATCAAGAAAAAACTCACGCCACTTGTGGAGTGTGTGTCCCTGACATTCACTAAACAAGGTAGGTTTTGTTTCAGTATGAACTAATAAATGCACTTTTATATCTGATTCTGAAAATGACATGACACACATTTCATTTCTTTTGATCGTGAACTAATAAATGTCTTTTTAAACTATCAGATCTTGTAAATGCCCTGTGACATAAATTACAAGTAAAGGGATTTTCCTGAGTATGAACCACCAACGTATGTGTTTTCAGTCTGCTTGATGTCGAAAATGCCTTGCCACATATTTCACAAATGAAGGGTTTCTCTTGAGTGTGAACAAGAAAATGTGTTTTCAACTTACTTGATGTTGAGAATGGTTTCCCACATCTTTCACAAATGTAGGGTTTATCTTGAGTGTGAACTAATAAATGCTTTTTCATACTACCTGATTGAAAAAATCCCCTGCCACATATTTCACAAGCATAGGGCTTCTCCTGAGTGTGAACTAATAAATGAGTTTTTAATGTGTCAGATCGTGTAAATGATTTATGGCACATGGTACAAGTGAAGGGGTTATCCTGAGTGTGAATTAATAAATGTCTTTTTAGGCCTCCTGATGTTGAAAATGCCTTGCCACATATTTCACAAGTGAAAGGTTTCTCCTGTGTATGCACCATCAAATGTGTTTTTAGGTTACTTGATGTTGAAAGTGCCTTGCCACACATTTCACAAGTAAAGGGTTTCTCCTTAGTATGAATCAGCAAATGTGTTTTCAACTTACCTGATGATAAAAATGACTTTCCACATCTTAGACAAATAAAAGGTTTTTCTTGAGCGTGAACTAATAAATGATTTTTCAATCTGCTTGACTTTGAAAATCCCTTGCCACATATTTCACAAGAAAAGCATTTCTCTTGAGTGTGAACTATATGATTTTTCAAACCATCAGATCTTGTAAATGACTTGTGACATATTTTACAAGTGAAAGGGTTCTTCTGAGAATGAAGCAAGAACATGTGTGTTTTTAGAGTACTTGATAACCGAAATGACTTGCCACATATTTCACAAGTGAAGGTTTTGGCCTGCGTGTGAATTAGCAAATGTGTTTTCAGGTTACTTGATGTTGAAAGTGCCTTTCCACATATTTCACAAGTGAATTGTTTCCCCTGAATATGAACCAAGAAATGACTTTTGAGTTCACTTGAATATATAAATACCTTCCCGCATGTTTTACATTTTAAATTTTTCTGCTCATGTAATTTTTTCTTTGTAACATAATTATCTTTTGAGAATGATTTTTTGTCATACTTCCATTCAACAATTCCCTGTTGAATGACAGAATTCTGCTTACTTGTAACTTGTGTTATTAACTTTTCCTGTGATTCTAACATTTCATGTTGAAGATTTTCTACTTGAAAAACTTCTTTCTTGTCAGTTTCATTAGCTGGCATTTTTAGAAAATTACTACTTATTGTCTTTGATATGGTTACTTGCTAAATGGACATTCTTCATGCTTTTTTTTTCCATAGTTCTGCTTCTCTCAAATTGTTAATTTGTTTAAAAATTTATTCTTGTCGAATCTGAAAAGATCAAAAGAGATATATGAAGCCAATGTACCTAGCTTAGAAATGATGAATTATGAAATAATGAGCTTATAAAATAAAAGTAGGGATATATTTCATATTTAACCTAGTTTTATATTTGAAAATGACTAGATATTCTGAAATTCTGTCATGATAACCTGTGGTTAATAATTATGAGGCTTAGAAAGGGTTCTCTCTTTGCAATTTCACATTCAAAGTGTGAAATGATATTTGTTGTAGCTTTAGTAACCAAATATTTCCTTTTTTTCTTTCATAATTTTACAGATTATGGTGAGCAACTTCTAAAGATAATCTGGTCATGCAGTTCATGTCCTATAATGGATAATCTGATCTTGCCTGATGAGTGTTCTGTTTAAAATCTTTTTTTTTTATTGTGGGCTTTGTATTTTTTAATATCCATAGCAACCCTTCAGAAAGTTCAGAAATTAATTATCCCACTGATTTTTAAAAACATGTTCCCAGCAAAACTTCACACTCAATCTCATCAAGACCTTTTACAAACATACAAAGTTTTTGTTAGAATAAGAAATTGATAATCACACGATGACTGTCCAGAGAAGGTTAAGAATCACGGAAACTTGCACTCAAGTCAAACTGAAACAAGACGGTTATAACTAAAATTATATAAGCAGTATCAATTTATAGCTGTTTTACTTGTAGTGTGATCACAACCAGATTTACAGCACACATGGAAATCCAAGGATATGTTTTGATGAGCTGTTTTTTTTTTTTTTTTGGTACATCATCTTGAAACAAGATGGCCACCGTTAATATTAAAAATAATAAACACCACTACCTGATAGATGAACAAGCATGTCAGTATCCAGCACAAGCATTTGAGTGGACTGTAAACCTATATGACTACTGAAAACAGTTAATGATTTTATTCATTGTCAAAATGAGTATTTGTAAGTTTCTGAAACTAAGCGGTCATAATATTTGAGAATAAACAGAATTTTTTTTTTTTTTCCAATTAAAATGAAATTTATAGAACATGTTATATGGATGTCCTGGCTATTCTGACAGACCAGTTTTATTTTGCCATGCAAAAATGCTAACATGTCTTTTTTTTTTTTTTTTTTTTTCACAGTAGTTGGAAGTGTCCTGAATTCTGTGATAGACTCATTCATGGTAACTGAAATCCAAGATAATCACAAAAAATTTTCAATATTCTGCCAGGGAGGTTAGTTACTGTGCTGTGAGCCAATAACTAACTAATATAAACCATAACAGCTGGTCATGGTTAATAATCAAAATAAACTGTGAACAGCTATAAAAATAACAAATCTGTAAAATAAAAATAGTATTCATCAGGGGCATATGATACAGACTGACCAAGGTTAGAATGAAGTGGTGTGATCAAAGATCCCTGTACACCTCTTGCTATGCACTTTAAGAGACTATGTCTGGTGAATCAGGCTTAGATGACAATTTTTTAAAGACAATATCGAATATGCATATAACTAGGACATATATAACTTTGCATATAATACTTCAATTTTGGTTAAATGTAATAGAATATTGTGGATGACAGATCAGCATTTTCAGATACACCTACATTCAAGCCATAACTTGGTTAACTGCCAACACCCCAAAAGAATGGTTATGTGTGTGTAAACTGGGAAAAGGAGGTGATTATCCCTCTGTATAAGGCAATGGTCAGGCCATGCCTTGAGTACTGCGTACAGGTCTGGAGGCCTCATTTTAGGAAGGATGTAGATTTACTTGAGCATGTACTGAGAAGGGCAACAAGATTGGTGAGGGGAATGAAGGGATCCTCTTACCAAGAGAGGCTTAAGTTCTGCAAATTGCAGTGGCTGGAGACTAGGCACCTGCGCGGCGATCTGATTGAGGTATATAAGGCCTTGAATGGGTTGAGCACGCTGAATTCTGATGGGATCCTTCCACTTGTTCAGATTACAAACCTAAGGAGGCATAAATTCAAATTAAGAAAAGACAGATGTAGAATAGATGTGCGGAAATTTGCCTTTAGCCAGCGGGTGGTTAATTATTGGAACAAACTTCCATCTGTCGTTGTGGAAGTTGATAGGTTGAATAAATTTAAGGAGGAACTGGACAGGTATTTGGAGGAAATGGTGTGATTTTTTTTTTTTTTTTTTGGCTGATGCTGCATAAGCTCATACATTTGCTTTCTTGCATCACATGCCACTACTACTACTACTACTACTGTGTGGTGTTTACCAGTTAATATTAGTACAGGCCCCAAAAGTATGGTTTTGTGTGTGTGTGTGTGTGCACGCCAGTTAATGCCAGAAAATGAAAGAAGATAAGCATTTGCTGCATTAGCTAAAAAAAAATAGATGAGTGTAACCAAGAATACCAATAGAAGACATTTGAGCCCAACAAAAGAAATAGGCTAAACACAGTGGTAAGAGTGCTGTGAGACTAATTCATAGCACTATCTTTATATCACCTTCTTGTTTATGTGTACTATTTGCAGTGAAAATTCCACTGTCATTTCAGTTTGCTCTTAGGAAACAAAGCACCTTTATAATTTCACCCCCCATATGGATATACCCCTTGTTATTTGCACTAGACAAGCCGCCCATCTTTGGACTCTTTCAAGAATTTATTTTCAATTTATGCTCAATTTATTTTCTTAAATGTATCAATTTAGAATCTTGTGCTCCAAACCTGAACACAGTATTCCACACAGGTTTCACCATAGCCTTTTATAATGGAATTATAATCTTCTCCTTCTCCCATTGCAACATACAATAAATCACCGAGAAGACATACTATGCACCCTCCTGGCCATTTGCTTACACTGCATGATGACTTTCATGTGTGACTTGCATAAAAATAGTCAGATCTTTTTCTTCATAGTATATCCCATATATTATGGTTTATAAATACTCTTAATTTTTTGCTTTAAAAATTTTTTACTTAATCATACATTTGCTGTATAAATTGACCCCCTTTTTAGGAGTCATATTTCCTATCTTGCATAGTGGTGCATCACAGTAAAATCTGCATTATGAACCACTGCCTACTTTTTAATTAATTTCTGTTCTGTCATTTAAAAGTTTACATTGAGATTTTATACACTGCATAGTAAGCTGTAAAGACAACTGTAAGTATGCACAGTAACAATAAAATCTACATCTGCAGAGCATGAATGATGAATGAATTCACTCTTATTGAATGCTGTGTGCCCACGGGATACTCTGAATTGTAACTGAGCCATTACTAACATGTATTGGGTAGTGCAAAAGCATCATTTTAATATGCAGTAAATTCACAAGGAATGCAAACAAAGTTTGCAAAAATGGCATCATTATTATAACATCTTATAATGTGAAACCTTGTTGCTTAGTCTTCCAAAAATGTATGATTAGGCAGCTCGTGAAGGAATTCACCTTTTTGCTCAACCCATATACACTAGTAAAGTACTATGGGTTCCAGTAACATTGTGTTCGGTGTTACTAAAAAAAAAATGGTTAAGAAATATAGAGGCAATGCCAATCTAGTGACTGATCCATTTTCTCTTGTTCTTCTGTGTTGGTGATGTTTCAGCCCATAAACTTTAATTTCCTACCACTCGTGTTTTTTTTTGCAAACAAACACCAAATTTAATGAGAGCTGATTGAACTTCAAACCCATACCAGGTAATGTGAATTGTGTGTGCCTGATGGCCAGTTCCTAAAGCATGATGCATGAAAATATGTACATATTTTCATCACGGTTAGAAAGGTAACGTAACAACAAAGCATAAACCATATTACAGGCAGTTCTCGCTTTACGAGTTTTTTTCCCCCCAAGTACAAGCATCAACAAAATCAAAAATATGAAGATTAATTGCAAAAAATGAATGTTAAACATTCATTTTTTGCCTGCCTAACCTCATCCCACATCCCACTTTAAATAAATCCCACATCAGTACACTGATGTGGGATTTACTTAAAGATTTAATTACCATCAGGGGTAAAGGAAAGGATTTTTGCTTCCGTAAAGGTGAGTACACAGACAGTTTTTAAATTCTGTACAGTGGGATCAACTGACGATGTTACCAACAGTAAATTCTAAGTGGGAAGCATTCAAGGAATTAATTGTGGATGCTACTAAAAGTTTCATACCTATTAAGAAATATTGTTCAAGGTTTAGGCCTAAATGGTTATCTAATGAACTAATGAGACTCGTAACACAGAAGAAACATGCATGGGATGCATATAAATTATCAAGCGACTCAGAAGCCTATGGCAGATAAAAACTAGTCTGTAATCAGGTCACAAAGGAGGTTAAGCAGGCGAAGGCAGATTACGAGAAATCTTTGGCAAAAGATGCTAAGAAAAACAGCAAGGATTTCTTTACTTATATAAATTCTAAAAGGAAGGGGTTGAATCTGATTGGTCCACTTGACATCGATGGTTCAACTGTTGATGATCCTGCTCAGATAGCAAACAAACTGAATGAGTATTTTGCATCTACATTCACACGTGAGGAATTATTAAGGTTTGAAAATGGCAGATTATCAAATTGTAGCAGGGTACTTAATGATTTTGTAATAACTGAGAGCAAAGTGGAGGAGAAATTGTTGAAGTTAAACATAAGAAAAGCTCCTGGGGTGGATGTGATCTATCCAGTTATATTAAAGGAGGCGGCAAAGCAACTAAGCAAACCCTTAGCCATAATTATGAGAGCATCCTTGGATTCAGGGGAGGTTCCCACAGCCTGGAGATGTGCAAATGTATCCCCAATTCACAAAGGGGGATCGAAGAGTGACACGAGTAATTACAGACCAGTTAGTTTAACTTCTGTTCTGGGTAAAATAATGGAGTCACTGGTTAAAGATGCATTGCAGGATTATCTACACAAGACTGCAGCAATAATTCAGACACAGCATGGGTTTGTTAAGGGAAAGTCTTGTCTGACAAATTTGATTGGTTATTATGATGTGGTTACAAAGGAATTGGATGCAAAAAATAATTTTGATATCATATATTTGGATTTCAGGAAAGTTTTTGACACTGTTACGCATGGAAGACTATTGTACAAATTGGAGCAGAATGGTATTAAGGGTAAGTTGCTACAATGGATAAAAGGATCGTTAAGTGGGAGAAGACAGAGAGTGGTAATCAATGGGTGCTGCTCTTTGTGGACTAATGTTATTAGTGGAGTACCACAGGGTTCGGTATTGGGTCCACTGTTGTTTTGTATATTTATCAATGATATTGATGAAGGTATATCAGGCTTAGTGTTGAAGTTTGCAGATGATACAAAGGTTGAAAGGGTTGTTAATGACAGTAATGGCAGTGTGCTACTGCAAAAGGATCTAGATAATTTGGGCAGATGGGCTAAGAAGTGGCAACTGAAGTTTACCCTTGACAAATGCAAAGTACTGCATATGGGTAGAAGTAAGCCGAGAGAAAAGTACCAACTATGTGTTACTACACTTAAGGTGGTAGAAAATGAAAACAACTTGGGAGTAATTGTGCAATCAGATATGAAGTATTCTGAGCAATGCAGACAGGCTGCAAGGGCAGGTCATGGGGTTTTGTCAATGATATATAGGAATTTTGCTAGCAGGGAAATGGAGGTGATTATCCCCCTGTATAAGGCAATGGTTAGGCCATGCTTTGAGTACTGCGTAGAGGTCTGGAGGCTTCATTTTAGGAAGGATGTTGATTTGCTTGAGCGTGTACAGAGAAGGGCAACAAGATTGGTGAGGGGAATGAAGGGATCCTCTTACCAAGAGAGGCTTCAGTTCTGCAAATTTCAGTGGCTGGAGACTAGGCACCTGCGCGGTGATCTGATTGAGGTGTATAAGGCCTTGAACGGGTTTAGCACGCTGAATTCTGATGGGATCCTTCCACTTGTTCAGATTACGAACCTAAGGGGGCATAAATTCAAATTAAGAAAAGACAGATGTAGAATAGATGTGCGGAAATTTGCCTTTAGCCAGTGGGTGGTTAATTTCTGGAACAAACTTCCATCTGTCGTTGCGGAAGTTAATAGGTTGAATAAATTTAAGGAGGAACTGGACGGGCATTTGGAGGGAATGGTGTGATTTTTTTTTGGCTGATGCTGCATAAGCTCATACACTTGCTTTATTGCATCACATGCCACTACTACTACTACCTCCTTTGTGACCTGATTACAGACTAGCTTATATCTGCCATAGGCTTCTGAGTCGCTTGATAATTTATGTGCATCCTATGCATTTTTCTTCTCTGTCACAAGTCTCATTAGTTCATTTGATAACCATTTAGGCCTAAACCTTGAACAATATTTCTTAATAGGTATGAAACTTTTAGTAGCATCCATGATTAATTCCTTGAATGCTTCCCACTTAGAATTTACTGTTGGTAACGTTGTCAGTTGACCCCACTGTACAGAATTTAAAAACTTTCTGAGACCACTGTACTCACCTTTACGGAAGCAAAAACCCTTTCCTTTACCCCTGATGGTAATTATATCTTTAAGTAAATCCCACATCAGTACACTGCGATCACTGTCACCTAGTGGTTCCTTTATCTGCAAATTCTTAATACACGAATGATCACTGCTGATAACCAGATCAAGAGTATTACCCTCTCTGGTTGCCTCTTGAACATGCTGCTGCAGTAAACAATTGTTTTTTGGTAATTCGTATCAAGATCTCGGAAATTGAAATTTTCGCTGTATAAGTAAGCTGTTTATCTCTCTAAAATGTCATTTTTAAGGTCAAAAGCAATCTTATGATCTTAAGGCCATATAAAAGGTTGTGAGCGTGGTTTGTAAACTGTATCAGTTGCCAATTCAAATCATTAAAATGCAGTACACCTTCATAGTTATCATATGTTCCGTTATAAGAGTCAATTTTGAACGTCTTTGTGATATTTTTCTAAAGCACATTTATGGAGGTCATGACCATAAAACAATAAAAACAATTTGCACTTTCCGGTTTATTGGGCTTTTCTGTTAGTAATTCTAATTACAAACGGGTAGTAAACTTGATCTTATTGCATTTGCAATGATAGATAGCTGGAATTCTGTGGGTTTTTAAGTTATTATGGTGAAATGTGTTTCCCCTTTACTGAAATCTTCAATCGTATAAAAAACATGAATAAATTTTCAGAAACTTCTCTTCATTCCTCTTTTTTTAAAGCTTCATAAACTTCTTACTTCACGCGAGTCGTGTTAGTTGCAATTTATATGCCGTTAAAAAATGCTTATGCATATGCAATCGTGAAATTTATAATTAAAAGAGAAGATTATCTTGGAAACAAACGCCTCTTGAAGCATTTCTGAAGATGACGAATCCTTATGCAACAAACCAACCAGTGCCAAGCCAATAATGAGTGATCAACGAGTGTGCATTTAGTCGATGATGAAGAAGAATAAACATTCTTTAACATTTGTAAGTCATAAATAATTTCTCTATTATTATAATTTGCTTGATTTTACAGGCTATGTTTTCATTTCTTTGGATAAATCAATCATTGTTTAAACATAAACTAATCAGCTAACTAATTTCATTGTCGATAACGTAACCCCTACTTTTAACATTATGTCTATGGGAAATAAATTCCCGCTTTACGAGTTCGCCTTACGAGCACGCACTAGGAACAAATTAATTTGTAAAGTCGAGAACTACCTGTATTTTAAAAACATCCTTCATATCACTCCCTATATTTTAAAAACTATCAATGCCTTTTAAAAGTGTAATCAAGTAATTATAAAGCACAGAGGGTAAGAAGGGCACATCTATAATACTTCACATACAATCAAAAGATAAAAACAAGCAATTCTATTATATTAAATAGCATTTAATATAAATATACAATTATAATAAATACTAAGGCCATTAAATATAGCAGTAAAAGCATTAAAAAACATACAAACTGATTAAAATTTATACCAAAATATTCCGTACATGAGAAAGGTGTGACTTGCAATTGAACCATCAATTTTAAAACAATCTAAAAATGTCTTGACACCGAAAATCAATTGTTTTTTTTCTGTGTATTTCTCATGAGAATGGTTCCACTAGGACCATACTAGTAAACAACTTTCTATTTTTTTTTCTGTTTTTTTTTTTAAACCATGTATTTTTTAAATATTTCTCCTGACAAAAAATTAATGTCTTTTAAGACACCTGATTCTAGAAATTTTCTGCTATAAAAAATTCCTATGAAATCTAAAATTTCCCTTACTCCATTAAAAGGAGTCGGACACACTTCCCAACATAGCAAATAAGGTAGGTTTAACAGTGTGCAAGCAACAGTAAAGATATCATAAACAAGTAAAATAAGTCATGGCAAAGGACTTATAGATTTACATAGAGTAGCAGCTTAATCACCTGATGCCATTCCTGCAATTTGTCACTGCATGCGACAGCTACATGTGTAAACCTTGCAGTCAACCACAGCTGATGTTAACAAAAAGGTGGAAGAACAATGGTTATGCAAGTGTGGGATTAATATATAGGAATAACTGATTTTCGAAGCAAGCACTGAAAGAGAACTAAGCAACACCCCTGGTAAACATTACAATGAACTCCAGATGTCAACTGCACAGTCTCCAAGACAGACCATGGTCCACGGGGAGCTGATATGGCATGGGTTTTCCCATTGGAGATGCCGCTCACAAGTTCTACATTACACCAACATAAGCCAGATATTGTTTCCAGTGACACCTAGCCAATCATTCTTGGACAATGAAGGTGTAAGTCTTCAGATCACATGATCAAGTATGGAGAGAATGTTATCTACACCACAGTGTATTGTGTTCATGATGAAATTCAGAGGTGGCTCGGTCATGGTATGGGACTGCTTCTCACAGAACCTGGACCACTGTAGTGTAAAAAATCATCAAAGCTGAGTCTCACACTAACATTCTGGTGAATTTTTTTGGTAATTAAACTCTTGCAGTTGTATGAAAATAGTCCTTCCATGTTCCAGAATGATAATACTCAATTCCATACAATAAGCAGTTCAAAAACCTGATTTTAGGAATATGAAGCTCAACAACCTGCATGTCCAGTCCGGTGTTATGATGTAATTCCAATTAAACACTCTTAGAAAGAACTGTAAGACCAAATCAGAATATGATCAACATACCCTTCTCATATAATTGTACTGTCTACTACACAAAAGCAGGAATTGCCTACAAATTCCTGTTGCCTACTACAAGGAATTGGCTGAACATGTTCCACAGCTTATTAATTTGTTTTTTCTTCCTTATTAATTTGTTAATTATAGCTCATCTTTTTCCTAGTGTGATGGTGTCGAAATACGTTTTGGCAGGGTAATGTATTTCACAACAGAAGAGGCAAGTATGAATCATTAGATGTCTTTTTTAGGCTACACAACAGTGAAAAGTGTCTCCATCTATTTCACAAGTCATTCCCATGTACAAACCAACAAATGCATTTTTAGAACATTCGCTTGTGAAAATCTAATTCCCGACATTTTAAAAATGAAGGATTTCTACTGGGCATGAACTAAGAAATGTCTTTTTAGATTTCCTGAAGTAGAATACACCTTTCCACACATTTCACAAGTAAAGGATTTTCCCTGAGTATGAAGTAATACATGTCTTTTCATATTACTCAAATCTAAAAATTTCTTACCACATATTTCACATGTAAAAGACTTCTCCTGAGTATGAACTAATAAGTGTCTTTTCAGATCTCCTGAAGTAGAATATGCCTTTCCACATATTGCACAAGTGAAGGGTTTCTCCTGAGTATGAACTAATAAATGTCTTTTCAGATTACCCGATTCCAAAAAATCCTTACCACATATTTCACAAGTAAATGACTTTACCTGAGTATGAACCAGTAAGTGTCTTTTCAGATTACCGGATTCTGAAAATGTCTTGTTGCATATTTCACAAATGAAGGGTTTCTCCAGAGTATGAACTAAAAAATGTCTTTTTAGAACTTCTGGTGTTGAAAATGATTTGCTACACATCTCACATGAAAAGGGTTTCTCCTCAGTGTGAATTACCAAATGTCTTTTTACACCTCCTAATGTTGAAAACATCTTCCCACATATTTCACAAGTGAACTGTTTCTCCTTAGTATGAATTAATATATGAATTTTAAGGCTATCGGACCTTGCAAATTCCTTACCACATCTACTGCAAGGAAAGGATTTCACTTGTGTGTGAACTAATAAGTGTCTTTTTAGATCTCCAGATTTCAAAAATGCCTTTCCACACATTTCACAAACAAAGTGTTTCTCCTGAGAGTGAACCAATGAATGTTTTTGTAAAATACTGTTCTTCGAAAATGTCTTACCACATTTTTCACAACGGAAAGGTTTCTCTTGTGTGTGCACTAATAAATGCCTTTTCAGATTATCAGATCTGCCAAATGCCTTGTCACATATATTGCATGGAAAGGATTTCTGCTGTGTGTGAACTAATGAATGCCTCTTTAGATCTTGTGAAGTCAAAAATGCCTTGCCACACATTTCACAAGTGAAGGGATTCTTTTCAGAGTGCACCAACGAATGCTTTTGCAGAATTCTTTCATCTGAAAATGCCTTACCACACATTTCACAAGCGAAGGATTTTTCCCGAGTATGAATTAATAAATGTTTTTTCAAAAAATCTGATCGTCTGAATGCCTTACCACATACTTCACAAATAAATGGTTTCTCCTTAGTGTGAACTAAGAAGTGTGCTTTGAGCTGACTTAAATAGGAAAATATCTTCCCACAGATTCCACAGAAATGGTTACGCTTACAGTATTTTCCTTCAGCTATAATACAATTATTCTTTGAGAATGGTCTTCTATAATTCTTTTTTTCTATACTTCCTTTCTGGATAATGGAATTCTGTTTACTTCTAACCTGTGGCATTACATTTTCTTGAGACACTGTTGTTTTTGGTTCAAGATTTTCTACTTGTAGAACTTCCTTATTCATTTCATCGGCAAATATTTTGAGTGTTAACTTATAATAAACCTGGTTATCCCTTCTGATGATATTATGTAATAAACAGACATTCTAACTTTGCTTTGTTCAGCACATCTGCTTCTTGTTAATTGCTAATTTGCTTATAAATGTATTCTCTTTTTGAATCTGGAAAAAATAAAATAAATAAAGAGAATATATGAGGTCAATGTACACATATTAAAAGTAATGGTAGTTATGAAAATCAATGAGTTTTAATATGAAATAACTGTAATGATATTCCGTGAATACAAAATACTGATATTTGGAAATGTGTTTTGATATTTATTAAAATATCATGGAATATCTTGTTCAATATTCAAGAATTAATAAGATACTGAATATGAAAGGCAGTTGATGCAAATAAATTTAAGTTTATTGAGAGCTACCTTTACAGTTTTTGATGAAAATCTAAATTAACACGGTTTAAGGAAATAATCTGAGTAATTTTATTTTATGAATTTTTTTTAAAAATAATTATGCTATTTTTTTAGGTAAATTGCTTCCTGCTATGTAAACTCTAATCATTTGGGTCATGTATGGTTCATTTGTGAAAGTCTTGCGTGAATATGATTAATTAATGCATATAGCAACTTTTTTCCCCCTCAAATTAAGAAATATCCTTTTCCAACTGGCCGTTAATTTGGTCTTTCTGCCATTCTCATCATCACTCCAGCCCATAAACACTCATACTACTTTAAATATTTTCTAAGGTTGATTTTAGAATTCAGAAACTTATAGAAACTATATGAATACTCATGCCTCTATTTAAGAGGATGCTATACATTCTAAATTAATAGTCTGTCAGCTCTTTACACTGTTGTATCTTGATTTTATTTCACTCTAATTATTACGTGACATCCCTCAGTTTGTAAATATTCTTGTTTGTTGAAAATTACTATAGTTGCACGACTGTTCTCATTAGATTTCCGGTATTGTATTTCAGTTATTTCCCTTTAGTAGAGTGATCAGATGTTCCAGTTTCCAATGTTTTGTCCAAAAGATTTATCCATAATTCTTCACCCCTTCTCTAATATTATTATTATTATTATTATTAGAGGGGGGGGGGAGAATTATGGATGCCAATTCAGAAGAACAGTGTGTAGAACTATCTACAGAAAATGCATGCAGCTGAAGCAGAACCTATGAGACAGAGGGAGGAGAGATTTTGTAATTAATTAAACTTGCTGCTCTCTTTTGAAAGAGAGTATAGAAGCCTCAGAGAGATTTTGGGAGTACCCTACGAGATGTGGGAACAATATTCCATGGTAAGGCAGATTTGAGATTTGTACAGAGTGAAACTTTTTTAGAAGAAAAGTAATGCAGAGAAAACCCAGTTTTTCTGATGCAAAAGAAGCAATCTTCGTGATTTGCTTATGCTAGAAGAGATTAGAAGTCAGGGTAAGCCATAATAGAGATATGTGACCTTGTATAGAAATCTAAGTGAAATCAAAGATGAAGACCAGTACCCTTTTTTGTGAGAAATAAAATAAGACTGTTTTGAAAGGATTGAAATGAACTAAGCTTTCTTTAACCCCCCCAACCGGAAAATTACCCAGAAATCATCATTTAAGGAATTGGTCATGAATATTTTGAGAAGTTGAAGCTGCTGTTTGTGCAGAGGTTTCTCAAACTAGAAGGTGAAATGCGGTGTACTATTGTCAGCAAAACTATTGACATGATTTTCAGTCAGTGGAGAAAAGTCATTAATATACAAGAGGAAAAGATTGAGAAAAAGAACTGAACCTTAGGGAACACCAGCATTAGTGAAGACATTAGAAAACTGAGAGCCATCTAACATAATCCACAGTGAGCAGTCAGAAACAAAACTGGATACCTAATTGCAAAAAACAGCTGGCAATCAATAAGATGGGTACATATTTAGAAGATCTGTATGCCAAACACAATCAAAAGCCTTAGAAATGTCAACAGCCACTGCTTATTGAATTTTACTGACCTTTTCCAATTAATTTGTCTAAAGATGGGTAATTGTCTAAGATTTGTCTAAGCCATTATAATATGGTGAATTGACATTAATGGAAAACCACATTGCTGATCGCTGATCAGATGGAAGATTTTTGAGATAGTTTAAGAGATGACAGTTGCTGGATATCTCCATTACATGGCAAGTATGAAAATTCTGTGAACTGAGTATGAGGGTATTGGTAAAATGTTAAAAATTTCTATACTTAATATACAACACTTTAAATAGTAACCCACCAAGTTTCAATAAAATATTTTTTTAATTACAAGGGCCTGAAGTCACCAAAGTTATGTAAGTGAGGATGGATGGACAAAATCAGCCACTGTGCAGTTATCCAATATTTGAGGGAAAAGGAATTTCTCCTTCCTATTCCGTAGTTAAGAAGTGAGCAACAGAATTTAAATGAGAGTGGGAGAGCCTGGAAAGCAACCTGTACTGTGGAAGACCTGCTAAGTCCATCACTCCAGTTGTCAATAGTGTGCATGATTTGGTGATAAGCAATCAACAAGTGACAGTTCTGTACACTACCAGCGTCTTGGGCTTCTAATAAAAACAGAGATTCTAGCTATTAAAAATTGACAAATTTCTTGACAAGTCAAAAATGCACAAGAGTTGTCAAGTCAAGTAAACATTTGCACTGTTTTCAAGCAGATCCAACAAATTTCCTTGCAAGTTTTGTAACCATGGATAAGAAATGGATCTCTCACTTCCAGGGACAAAGGAATAGTCTAAAGAGAGATTGTTTGTTTGTTTTGTTTGGTTTTTAGGAGCATTAGCAACTGAGGCCATATTGCTCCGGGAGATGCGGTGGTTATTCCCTGACCTTTCCGCATCTTCTGTATTTGGTGGTGACGGGCTCGAACCCCGGTCTAATCAAGAAGCGTGTGCTACACACTGCTGCTCCTTCCCACCTGGCTACGGAGGCGCCCTAAAGAGAGAAAGAAGAGCTATGAAAACACAGCTCTTCTTCCTCTCTTTGTACTATTTCTTTGTCCCTGGAAGTGAGGGATTCTTTGGCTTTCTTTGGAGAGGAAGAAGAGCCGTGGAAAACACACAGCTCATCTTCCTCTCCAAAGAAAGCCAAGTTGATCCATTCAACTGGAATGGTGATAGCATCACTTGTTTGGGATGCTTTCAGAAAGACCAGATGGTCACATGGGCATATCAAACAGACCTTGTGATGCATTTGCAGGAAAACATCAAAGACAAGGAAAGCTCAACAAAGGGCTCTTGTTCCACCAGGACAATGTGCCTGCTCACAAGTCTGTTATTTCCATGGCTGCAATGAATGAGTGCAGCTTTGAAATCTTAGACTACTCCCATATTTTTCAGATCTAGCACCACTGGACTTGCACCTATTTCTTAATATAAAAAAAAAAAAAAAAAAAAATACCTGGTTGGCATCTATTTTCCCACCAACAGTGACATCACTACTGCAATGGATACATTCCTGGAGGCCCAAGACAAAACTTTCTTAACAAATGAAATCAATGCATTGCAGCATCAGTGTATCAACTCATGCAAACTTTTCTAATGCTCCTCATACTTTGAAAAAAAGTAGAGGTAAGGGCAATAAACGGATGGAAAGGATTTACTATCCCTTTTTAGGAACTCACTTGATCTGAGCAAATTTTCACACAGGGGAAAAAACACCCTATGAGTGATATAAAAGTGTAAAAAGGCAACACAGAACAGGAACAATCTACGAAGCACAGGTTTTTAAACAAGTGGACAAATGCCATCAAGACCTGGAGCTTTTTTTTTAATCAAGATGTAGCAGAGTAGTGCAATGGAAGCGTGCTGGGCCCATAACCCAGAGGTCTGGATCGAAACCACGCTCTGCTATATATATTTTTATCCCCAGGGGCTCACATCTGGTGAGTATGGGCTTAGCACACCCAGGGTCCTGAGCTGGATGTCATTATTCTTCTCGTTCTTGGTGATTCCTTTCTACTTCCCTCTCTCCCTCTCTCTCTTTCAGGGTAACTCAGGAATTTTTTTTTTTTTTTTTGGCTGGTGCAGCATAAGTCTCAGGCTTCCTTGCACCATATGGCTAATAATAATAATAATAATTGTTCAGAATTTCTTCTAACATCTTTCTGTCAGAAGATCACAGAGGACGCTGAATGCAGTGTACTGATTATGGTAAGAGATTGTTTACCAGGATTGTCAATACAAAAAGAAAAGTTGGAAGCTAGTAAGTTAGCTTTATCTTTAGCTGAGGATACAAAAGAGCCATCAGGTTTTAGCAGGGGTGGGGTATAGATGGACAGAAGTTATAGCCAATTACTTTGACAAGAGTCCAGAATGCTTGACTACCAATTGGTCAGGAAGCAAGCCTACTCTTAGCCCATTCAAAATGAAATTTGGATAGATTAATAATTGATTTAAAACTGTTGTAAGCTTTGGCATAATCAGAAAATGGATATGCAGATTTGATTGCAAGCCAATTGGGATACTGCATTCATAGTCTTGGCATATTTATTGGAAAACAAAAGTTTGGATAAAGGACATGATTTTAAGGTGGAATGCAGAATAAGGGATTTCATCCTTACATACAAGAATCATTTCACTGAAATGATCTGAGTAAATATCGGGATCAGAAGTTTTAAAACAACCCATCCAAGAAAACAAGACAGCTGGAGTTGTGAACAATAAAATCACCAAGGCAAATAAACTCACTGTTAGAAAAGCTAAAAGTCAAGTTTCAAAGAAATGAAATCAAAGAAGTCAATTAAGCAATTAGTGGATCTCAGAGAATGATAGAGACAATAAATAAATTTTACAAATAGGGTATAGAGATAAATGTTCTGGTTTTTCAAAATTTTAAGGATAATTGTTTACCCAAAAATTTTTATAATTTTTGATCTCAAAACTAGATCTACAAAATACAACTTTATAAAATGCATTCATATTTCTAATGCTGCAAAAAAAAAAAAAAACTTATGCATGTAAGTTCACCAAGAACTAATTCTAAGAAAATGAGGATATCAGCTAGACATATTTTCTTCCTTCTCTTCTAACTGTAAGTGGTCTTAGTAGCGCAAATTTTGAGTGCACCTGCTCTGCCATTCTACAGAACATGCCTGCAGGAAGAAAAGAGTGCACACTCCAGACTAATAGTGAGAAAAACGGAAAGAAGGCAGTGACTGACCAGTGGAGACTCCTCCCATCCACTGTCCCCTCTTCTCGTATGTTCCAGGGAAAGGTCAACAAAAAGGCTGATCCCCAGAACATGTGGGAAATGCAAAATTATTGTGCTGCTGTTTAGTCATTGTTGTGCTGCTCTGCTGCCCTTGGTTATTGTGTGTTATTTTTATGTTATTCCGTGTCCATGGTTTGCAAAAAGATGAACGTAAGACAGTAATTAAATGGTGTACGAATGTGAATTTGATAGCTTCGAAATACAAGTGTTTTCGGTGTAGTGTCTGATGAAGTGTACCAGTCAGCATGCAAGAACTGATGAGGTGAGTTTTTTTGCTTTCAAGTTGTTTCTTGATGATTTGATATTTTTCGCAGTAATTGTATGAGTTGTTAGTATCAGATTCTTTTTTTTTTTTTTTTGGTAGTTGTTGGCGCATCGGCTTCTGTGGCCATAGTGCACCTCCCAAGGTTTTTGCAGTACTTTGATCCAAGCCCGAGGCGGGATTCGAACCCACGACCTTTGTGTTGCCAGGTAGGCACTTTACCCACCTGGCTAGCCCAGTTGGCATCAGATTTTCTTTATAGTAGTGGGGGTACCTTTCCCCCCACAAAAGCGGGAGGAAGATACTGCAGCTGTACCCATGTTCTGAAGTATGAGACACATAGCAGACCCCATAAAAGTGGGGGTTTGGGGGCAAAACCCCCAGAACAAAAAAAAAAAAAACCCATTTCTGTTGACATGCATGAGCAATTCTCATTGTGCACATGAAATTGTCTAATAATGTACAGGCGAGAAGAATCAGTGGTTGTATGTGGTTATTTTTTGTTAGTTGTTTAAAAAAAAAATTACCATTTTGCCGTTTGTTCATTTCAGCTCCGACATAGTAATGTGATGTGACATTCCCCCAGTAACGTAACACCAGGGGCTCATGTCTGGGCTTGGCACACCCAGGTTCCTGGCCTGGATATCATCATTCTTCTCTTTCTTGGTGATTCCCTTCTATTTCTATCAGTGGTGGATTTAGCACTTGAGAGGCCCTAGGCACAATTCAATTTTGAGGCCTCCCCTCTAAATATTTTCGGTACCACTACAGTGTGCATTCTACACGCATGTTTTTACTATAGCACGCACTCTAGATTTGGTGTTGCGGTTTTAATCATTTTGGTTGCACAATTCTTTCATACATATTTTAACTAATGATTAAATGAAAAAATGGCACAACTAAGCATTAACGATAATACGTATTCTACTTCAGATTCACTTAGTTCGCATAGATATTTCATATAATATGTAGGGATATTCGCATAAGAGTTTACTAACTTCTCATATTAAATTATAGTTTTATTCAGTAACGGTAATAATGATGAGTGTAAAAATTAAAAAATGAAACAATTTTATTTTTTTTTGGGACCTGAGATTTGAGGCCTCCTCTATTTAAGAGGTCCCAGGTGCATGCCTCGTGCAGAAATCCACCACTGACTTTTATCTCTTGTTCTCTCTAAGGGCAATTCAGAATTTTTTTTTTTGGCTGGTGCAGCATAAGCCTCAGGCTTCCTTTGCAACATAGGGCTTTAATAATAATAACGTGCAGGCAAAAAGAGGGGAAAAGTGGTGTGGGCAGACTCTCCACGGGTCAATCACTGCCTTCTTTCTTTTCTTCTCGCCGAGTCTGCACCCTATTCTGAAGTTTTACCCTTATATGATTGCCCAGAACACAGCTTAAGCCCTGAGCTTTAGAAAATGCTGGAGAAGACGTCTACAGTGGACTAAGGTATTGAGACTATTAAATGCAGCTGTTACTCTGCAAATTCTGTGGGTTGCATGTAACTTAGATGCTCCAAGGAGTCGTTATATATTTTTAAAATTTTCCCTTATGTTTTACATTTGATTTATTTTTCTGTTTTGGTAGACATTGAAATGAATTTTAGTAACAGAACGGGTTGAAGTTATTACTCACCTGATTAATTAATTTTTATCGTTAAAAGTGTTACATTTGTATTTCAATGCATGGTTAATTTCTCTGTAAAGAGCTTGTTATAGTAGACGTCGAAATAAATTTTAGTAACAGAACAAGTTGAAGTTATCACTTGATTGAATAATTGATTAACTGTTATATTTGTATTTCAATGCATTGAAATGCATGGTCAATCTCTGTAAAGAATCTTTTTCACAAAACAATCACACAACAAAACGACACTGACATGTTGCAACTCACGAAAGCGCCATTGCGTGTTAGTGGTAGAATGGGCTAAAACATTAATTAAAATAGGATATTATTTTATTTATTATAATTTATTATTATTATTATTATTATTATTATTATTATTATTATTGCTCTCTTATATTATTTCTCCCTGATTGGGGGATTCCACTCCGTGACAGGTACTGCTACAAAGTACACAGGGTGGTTGTAATGTCTGGTGTTACTGTCGGTCGAGGAAATCTCTGACTATCCTACAGGTGTTCAGGATTGAGACTTTCTGGAGTTCCTTGTAGGTGTTCTCTGGGAGACCTATTGCTGCTAGGCTGCTATGTAGAGTCTTTCGTACCATTCCTGTGGTTGACACGATGATCGGAACAGCCGATACTTCTTCCATATGCCACATCTCCTTGACCTCATATCTCAGATACGTGTACTTCCTAACTTTTTCCTCATGGGTTTTCTGGACATTGCTAGTGTTCGGCACCGCTATGCCAATCAGGTAGGTAGCCTTTTCCATCTTGTCCACAAGGGTTATGTCCGGTCTATTGTGCGGAATGGTCTTATCCGTTATTATGGCGCGGTCCCAGTACAGCTTGTGGTTCAGGTCTCTAGTACTGCCTGGGGTTCGTACTTGTAGTATGGTACACTTTCTTTGGTCAACTGGTATTTCCTCACTAGCTTCTGATGTATTATCCTGGCTATCTGGTCGTGTCTATGAGTATACTCAGTCTGGGTTATCACCTTGCATGCCGCTGTGATGTGTTGGATCGTTTCTGAGGCCAGGTGGCATCGTCGACATGTGTCATCTGATATTTCAGGCTCCTTTGCAATGTATTTTCTATAGTTTCTGGTGTTGATTACCTGGTCTTCGATGGCCAGCATGAATCCTTCAGTCTCGGAGAAAAGCGTCCCACTTGTGAGCCATGCATTGGAAGCAATGTTATCGATGTGATCTTGATGGAGGTCATTGTAGTGTCTGTCATGGAGTGTCTTCTTTGCCCATCTTTCTAACTTCGTTTCTTGTACTGTCTGGGCGGGAGGGGTTTCCTCACTAAGAATAAGTGGGATATATCACTTATCTATCTTTCTTATGGCCTGGAGGAGTGGTGCTGTGTTGTTCTCGAAGTAATCCTTCAGGTTAACTATCGCTGTTTTCTGTTGTTCTATCAGATCTATCAGGCCCCTTCTTTCCGAGGTATTGTTATTCCCGCCATTGCTGACTTCGGGTGGTGTTGGCGACTATTGGTCATCATTGTCCTTGTCTTCCGCATGATATCTTCTAGCTCGGTGTTAGTTCAATTTATGACCTCGAAGGTGTATGTTAGTACTGGAGCTGTATAGGTGTTTATGGCTTAAACTGTTTTCCCTCCGTTCAATTTTACTTTTATGAGGCTTCTGAGTCTCTGATGATATTTTTCGGTCAGGCACTTCTTGATTTCCTTGTCTTCTAACTGCTCAGCCTGCATCATCCCTAGCTATTTGTAGGTCTCTCCTTCTGTCATAGCTTCGATCTCTTTACCAGTCAGTAGATGGTAGTTTCGGCCAACTAATTTTCCCTGGAGCAATTTGGGTTTTGCATTTTTCTAGACCAAATTCAATCCTGATGTCCTTGCTGAATTCTTCGGTGATCCGGAGTAGTTGCTGGAGTTGCTTCTTGGTTGCCGCGTAGAGCTTGATGTCATCCATGTACATCAGGTGTACAGGTTCTTTGTTTCTTCTTTGAGGTTATATCCATAATGCTGCTGTTGAGCATGATGGATAGCGGGTTGAGCGCTAGACAGAACCATAGCGGGCTCAGAGCATCTCCCTGTAAGATTCCTCTTCTAATCGGGATTGGCCTGGTTGTGACATTCTCCTCCTTAATGGTGGTACACCATTTCGCTATTATTGCTCCTAGGAAATTTGTCACTATCGGATTGACTTTCTAGATCTTCAGGGTCTCTATTAGCCAGCTAAGAGGTACGGAGTCGAAGGCCTTGCGGTAATCGATGTAGGCCGTGTATAGGTTGCGGTGCTTCTTGAAGTCTTGCTCCATAACTGCGGTATCTATGGTTAATTGCTCCTTGCATCCTTTGTTCCTCCGCTTGCATCCTTTCTGCTGTTCGGCCATTATGTTCTGACTCTCTAAGTGGTCCAATATCTTCTTAGTTATGCAGCTGGTCAGGATCTTCTACATCGTTGGGAGGCATGTGATTGGCCTCTATTTCGCCGGGTTTCTTGTATCTTCATCTTTAGGCTTCAGATATGTGACTCCTTCAGTGAGAAACTTCGGGATTGTCTCCGGGTGTCTTATGATTCGAGTGAACTACTCTGCTAGGTGCTTGTGTATGCAAGTGAGCTTCTTGTACCAGTAGTTGTGGATGTTATGAATTCCCGGGGTTCGCCAGTTCTGGGTATTCCTGATCGACTGTTTTACTTGTTCTTCTCGAATCTCCCACTCTCTCATCTCTTGTATATCCTTCGTTTTCTTCCGTTCTACTTCTATCCAGGGTACTCTGCTGTTATGTCTTACTTCACTGTTCCAGATAGTTCCCCAGAATTCTTCGATCGTCTTCTTCTCGGCTGGTCCGTTTCCTGCTTTATCATCTTCACCCAGTTTCCTGTAGAAGGCTCTTTGGTCATCATCGAAAATTCGGTTTATTTTCCTCTGCAGGCTCTCTTTGTATCGGTGTAATCTCTTGCTGAGTGCAAGGCGGTTCTGCTTCAGTGTGTCCAAGTATTCTGCTATTCTCTGATTTCTGGTGTCATGTTTTCTGTGGACGCTGTCTCTCTTGAGGATGCTCTTCACTTTTCCAATCAATTTACTTATATTACACTGTTTGTCTGGGTCAACTGAGCTATCTTGACTCTTAATTCTTGTATCTATCTTCTGCTGAATTCTTCTTTCCCTAGTTGGCGGATCCTTCTGTTTTCGGTTCTACTGCTACTGGTCTGGCGTTTCTTTTCTATTAATCCTAGTGGCTGCTATGGCAGCAGAGTATACGGCAGTGTGGATAGCCTCCAGCGTTGCACCATTGTTGTCAAGGTAACGTAGCATTATTTGCCGATTGAAGTGGTCTGTTACTCTCCACAGGATTTTATTTGGCCTCTGCTTAGGTATCATGTGGGTTCTTGTGGGGTCCATTCCTTCGAATTCTGTTTGGGCCTTCCTCCATTCGTCTTCTATTCTGGATAGCATGACTTCATCTCTTTCCACTTAGTATTAGTATTAGTATTAGTAACGGCCGCTTGGTGCAAGAAAACCTATGGCTTATGCTGCACCAGCCAAAAAAAAAAAAAAAAACTTCAGCTACTCTGGGTTGTAATTCAACTTGCTGTTCCTCCTCTGGTTCTATATTGACCATATTCTTTGTGCTTTGTGGCAGATCGCTGACATCCTGCTTGATTTTTTCCAAGATGACAGGAACTATTAGGTTCTTCGTGACGATGGTCCTTCTTTGGTCTGCTAATCGCTGTTTGGTGACATTGTCATATCGTACATTGCACATTGTCATTGTACCTGTACATTGTATCAGTCTCTAGACTGGTTATTTCATAGTATGCTCGCATGATGTATGTATTCATTTCAATGCTCCACTTCATGTGTTGGCGTTTCCTTCCTGGGTGGTCACTATGTAGGAGTAGTTGAGAGTCACATGAGATTGTAAGAGGAGGTATGTTTTAATTCTTTTACCCCCCCCCCTACCAAAAGATTCCAAACACAACCTTTCGCGCCTTTGCAAGTTCTTGGATTTTGGACAGGTGCATTTTTTTTACCTGCCCAAAACCTGGCGTTGAAGCGGAGGAGTGTAAAAATGTCATTTTACTTTTGCCTTTGAGGGCTGTCACCGCACCAAGTCACGCTATACTCTTGCCACTACTGTATTTGTGGGGTGATATTTACTTCGTATAGAAGGCTGTTTCCTTTTCTTTAGCGTACGCTCGTTGATGCCGCGCTAGGGAAAACAGCAGTTGAAACACTATTCCATCTTTATGAGTCCTACTGTTTCACAGCAAGAGATCGTCACTCGATCGGATCGGACGAACATCTTGCATGTAGTATTTATAAAATGGTGAGAAAGTATATGACTTTTGTCGGAGAAAAGTGAGTAATGTCAATTAAGGAACATGCTTTAGGGTGAAATCTGAACCTGATAACTACGTGGTGATTGTTGTCTGGAAATTCCTTGTGTAGGAATTAACGGACTTTAGATCTAGTGACTACCGCTGGGCAGTCTGAAAATGCCACTCCCATGCAGATGTGAAGTTCCTCTTTCTCCTCATAAATTCCATCTTTTACTGTGTCATGTCTCCAAAATGGGATTTTCTTTTTTCCACGGAATTAGCCTTTTGACCCATAGAAGTATTGGGAATTCAAAAGGGGGAACATATATATATATGCAGATGGGAGATAGAGAGGGGGGTTAGAGCGCGGACGCAGAGAGAGACAGGACAGAAAACGAGGAGAAATCTAGAGAGAGAGAGAGAGAGCCGAACCCTGAGTAAGCTTTTCTTTTCTTGAGGCTATCTCACCAATAAGGACGTCTTGAGAGTCTTGTGCTGCTGGCTCCTGCTCTTAATCATCAAGTCCTGAACATACCAAAGTTTACCCTGGTAAGTTTCACCCTATGTTTGCAACACGATAGCTAACAGAATGAAAGTGACGAGCGTTATGATTTAACTCCTTATTTACTAAAGTCCACTGACAAACAACCCTCCTTCTAGGAACACATTATGGTAGCATCTATTATACAACACTAAGAAATTGGAGTTTAGGGTTAACAAGATCCATTTGTATTAATGGAACGTCATCAGTTATGATTGTTAAACTGATATGGCACCCTTACACTTGTATCCAGATACTCGAATAGCGAGATGATTGTTGGCTCCACAGAGTACGAGCAGCAGTGCTAATTAAAGATTACATGAAGAACGCAGACAAGCTTGTACATATGCATCATTATCCGATTAATCTATTGTTTATTCATTAAAGAGGTAAAGAGTTTGTATTTTACTATACGAAAGATGCAACAATTAATTCTTATATCTATCTGTATGCTATGATTAATAAACGATGTTTTGTTTGATCTTTCTTGCCTCTAGCCATTCTCTTGCTACACGTTATTGTTAAAAAATGCTATCATTTTTTTATCCCTTTCGCCCACTTTTAGAAGCATTTATTCCTCATAGTGCCCAATACTTTTTCCACGGCCTGTACAATTAAGTAGCGTCATCCTGTCGGAATGAGCTCCGTTTAACTTTCGATTTGGCACCTGCACCAGCACCGCCCCAGGGGATGCAGCCAGTGAAACAATACACCTCCGTTAAGGACTAGTCAATTAGTGACGTCAGGTCCCCCTCCTGATAGCAGGCAGGCGGGCAGCGAACACGTAATTGTCCCAAGAACGACGAAGGGAGAACGCGACTTTGTCGGAGAAAGGTGATTACGTAGAACACGAGACAGATTCTTACGCAATCCAATCTAATAAACACATTGACTGTCATTTCAAAATTCCGTTCGGAAAAGTATATCGATATATGTTCGATGACCGTGATTGCAAAACAAAAGAAACTGCTCTACACAAACATGAGATTTCCTTTATCCATATAACATATCATTTTTAGTAGTGTCAAATCCCACAAGTTGACCGTCCCCAAGTGTAATTGTTTGCCCCACATTATTGACCCGTGAGATCGGAACAGGTCATGGGAAATTCAGATAAGGGACACAGATATATATATAAAAAAGGGGATAGAAAACAAGACGGCTTTTGGCAGTCTTACTGTAGATTTCGGAGGATTCGGAGTTGGAAGAGTCAGAGTGAGATCTGAGAAACTTAGAGAGTTGTTCAAAATATTCAGGAGGTTTTCGAGTATTTGTAGAGTTTTTCTAGAGCCGAAAGTAGTGGAGAGATGTAAAGATCAGCATGTAAAGAAAATCGAGGAAGTTAGCAGATACTATTGACTGAACAGATATCCCGCCCAAAGTCGTACTTATGGATCAAGGAGTAGAATAAAGTGCCGAGGAAGAAAGACATTTTGTCGGTAAGTTGACTAGCTTTTTCTAAAACAACTCAAACCCAGCTATTCGAAGTTAATCATACTTTCCCACTGCCTTTAATTAATTCATACCCACTGACCTCTCTTCTCATAAAAACCATTCTGAAAATTGTGTATCTACTGTACTTGTAATAATTAGAATTTAACAGTTAACGCGACCTGTCAAGTTAGTTGTTATAATACTCATTGTAATTGTAAATTGACATATCTCTGTTCTAATAGTAGAACAATTGTATGGCATGACTGCCATCAGTGATTGTGAATTCCCACGAGAGAAATAGTGGAAGAGCCACATGAAGAACACTCCAAAATTGTAATGCTACTAGCAGCAAGATTACACTTGCTATTCAATTAATTTACCAAGCAACCATATACCAATTAATCCAAAGCTTTGACCAGTTCTATTGTACTCATTTGTATGACTTATATGTTTAATAAATCTTATTTTTGTTGATCATTTTGCCTTGTGACAATTCTCTGTTACACATAATTCACTGAGTAGATTATGAACCATAGTTAAGCGGGGCTCAAAGGTCAAATTAAGAAGAACCTTTGAGTTTAACCACAACGCAATCTTGATGCTGCGAGCTTGCTCTTAATTAAATCTGAGTGAGTCTTTGAGGGTGCAAGATTTTGTCCTAATCCAAACTACTGGACTATCATATGAAACCCGGGTCTTCTGGAAACACATAGTAGAGTGCAGCCTTGCTGGAAGTCGAGTGATTCACAGAGAAGGTTGTTAGGCAAGCACACGCTACAACAGAAAAACCTGCGGAACATTATCCACAGCACGAGTTTTATATCAAAAGAACCATGATATGCAAATTTTGAGGTCTAATAGAAAGATTTCAGAATGAATAAACACAACGCCTATTTTGATGTGAGTCTATTCTCCACGATTCAGAATAGACCTTGAGAAAACGAGATTGTTGTCCTAAAATATAAACCATTAGTCGATCATATAAAACTCAGGCGTTTTCTGGAACATCAATACCCGAATGAACTTGCCCAGAAACCTTATTATATACATTGAATAATAGAATGAGATGATTTCCTTAATTCCCATTTAAAGAATGATGTCCAGCAGAACCCCCTGTGGAACACTATTATAGCTCTTTAAAAGAAATTATTACATGTCAAAAAACTAAGTAATTCTTTTGAGGAGTACAAACTACCATTCGACGATTCAAGAATTTTACTTCAAATGAAAAACCAAGACGAGAGTGCATTAGCATTAGCATTAGCATTAGCATTAGTAGAGGCATTTGATGCAAGAAAGCAAGCTTATGCAGCATCAGCCAAAAAAAAAAAAAAAAAAACCCACTTCCACTTCACCCCTCTGTTCGTTCAAAATACCTGTCCAGCTGAGCCTTAAACTTATTTAGGCTATCAACCTCCACCACAAGGGATGGCAGTCTGTTCCACCAACCAACCACCCGCTGGCTAAAGGCAAATTTCCGCACGTCTATCCTACATCTGTCTTTCCTCAATTTGAATTTATGCCCTCTCAGGTGATTTTTCTGAGCTAGAGGAAGAATCCCATCAGCATTGAGCATGCTTGAACCATTCAAGGCTTTATACACCTCTATCAGATCACCTCGCTGGTGCCTAGTCTCCAGACACTGTAATTTGCAAAACTTAAGCCTTTCTTCGTAAGAGCACCCCTTTGTTCCATTCACTAATCTTGTTGCCCTTCTCTGTACTCGTTCCAGCAGCTCTACATCCTTCTTGAAATGAGGCCTCCAGACCTGTATACAGTACTCTAGGTGTGGCCTGACCATTGCCTTATACAATGGAATAATCACCTCCTTATCCCTGCTGGAAAAATTCCTGTATATCATTGACAATACTCCATGAGCTACACTTGCAGCCTGTCTGTACTGCTCAGAGCACTTCATATCTGCCTGCACAATCACCCCCAAGTCCCTTTCATTCTCTACCACTGTCAGTGTAGTACCACAGAGTTGATACGTTGCTCTGGGGTTGCTGTTTCCCATGTGTAGTACTTTACATTTGTCAATCTTAAACTTCATTTGCCACCTCTCAGCCCATCTGCTCAACCTTTCCAGATCTGTTGCAGCAGCATAGTGTCAGTAGTGTCCTTGACAACCTTGCCAACCTTTGTATCATCTGCAAACTTGGACATTAAGCTTGATATACCATCATCAATATCATTTATAAATACAGAAAACAACAATGGACCCAACACTGAGCCCTGAGGGACTCCACTAATAACATTAGTCCACGATGAGCAGTGTCCATTGATTACCACTCTCTGTCTTCTCCCCCTCAACCACCCCTTTATCCATAGCAGCAATTTGCCTCCAATGTCACACTGCTCCAATTTGTGTAGCAGTCTTCCATGTGCAATAGTATCAAAAGCCTTTCTAAGATCCAAGTATATAATATCAAAGTTATTCCCTGCATCCAGCTCTTTTGTGACTGCATCATAGTATCCAATCAAGTTGGTCAGGCAAGACTTCCCCTTAACAAAACCATGCTGTGTCTGAGCTATAACTGAAGTCTTGTCTAAATGATCCTGCAGTGCTTCTTTAACCAGTGCCTCCATTAATTTTCCTGGAACAGAAGTTAAGCTCACAGGTCTATAATTACTTGTTTCAGCCTTTGATCCTCCTTTGTGAATTGGGGTCACATTTGCACATTTCCAGTCCATGGGTACCTCCCCTGAGTCCAAGGAAGCTCTCATAACTATGGCTAAGGGTTTGCTTACTTCCTTTGCTGCCTCCTTTAATATAACTGGATAGATCCCATCCACCCCGGGTGCCTTTCTTGTGTTTATCTTCAACAGTTTCTCCTCCACTTTACTCCCAGTTATTTCAAGATTCTGTAGCTTACTGCTAGAGTTGAATACACGTCTGGCATTCCCCTTGCTGAATAACTCCTCATGTGTGAATGTCGATGCAAAATATTCATTTAGTTTGTTAGCTACCTGAGCAGGATCATCAACAGTTGACCCATCAATATCAAGTGGACCAATCTGATTCATCCCCTTCCTTCTAGAGTTTACATAAGTAAAGAACTCTTTGCTGTTTTTCTTTGCATCCCTTGCCAAGGATTTCTCGTAATCTGCCTTCGCCTGCCTAACCTCCTTTGTAACTTGGTTACAGATCAACTTGTATCTATCACAGGCTTCTGTGTCACGTGTTAATTTGTATGTATCCCATGCATTTTTCTTCTCTGCCATATGCCTCATTAGTTCATCTGACATCCATTTTGGCCTAAACCTTGAACAATATTTCTTAGTTGGTATGTAAAGCCTAGTAGCTTCCAAGATAAGTTCTTTGAATGCTTCCCATTTTGAATTTGCTGTTGGTAACATCATCAGTTGGTCCCACTGTATAGAATTTAAATACTGTCTCAGTCCATCGTAGTCGCCTTTACGGAAGCAATAATCCTTCCCTTTACCCCTAATGGTAGTTACCTCTTTGAGTAAATCCCACTTCAGCACACTGTGATCACTGCCACCTAGTGGTTCATTTATCTGCAGATTCTTAATGCATGAAGAATCACTGCTGATAATCAAATCAAGAGTATTACTCCCTCTAGTTGCCTCCCGAACATGCTGATGTAGAAAACGATCATCCAATAAATCCACAAAAGCCCTGCTAGTGTGTGAGTAACCAGCCCCCAAATTCCAGTCAATATCTGGGAAATTAAAATCTCCCATTATAAGACTCTCTGATTTACTGGCCCACTCTATTTCCCTGTACAGTTCCTTATTATACTCATCAGAGTCATTAGGCCTATAGCACACTCCTACTCTCAATTTTGATCTCCCAATGCTTATGTCACACCAAACTGACTCAACACTGCACTGTCCAGCGATGTCGACTGGCTTCACTTCCTTGGTTTTTATGTGTTTCTTAACTAATAGCATAACCCCTCCCCCCTTCCTATCCTGTCTATCCTTTCTGTAGACGTTGTACTCCCCAAATTGCAGTTCTGCATCCCTTATATCTGTGTGACACCACGTCTCTGATATCCCAACAATATCTGCCTATGATGTTTTGAGCAATACCTCAAATTCATCAAATTTATTTACTAAACTCCTAGCATTGGTGTACACGCAAGTATACCTGCACCTGTTTCTATTCTTAGCTACCCTAACACAACCCATGTGTTTACTTGTACCGCAATGGCTCCCAGCAGTCTCTGAAATACCATGCATCTTGTTTTTCAGGCTTCTGCTCATTCTAATAGAAGCAGTGCAAGAATCTCTTTCACCTCTGCCAGTGGCTACTGTCAATCTATTGGTCTTTGTCTCCCCCCAAGCTAGCAGTTTTCCGACCCACCTAACACTGCCTCGATAGCATCAGCAAATATTCTTGCACCCTTTCTATTTAAGTGTATCCCATCCCTGTAGAAGCAATCTCTCCTGTTAACTCCTTGTGCTTTCGTTGTCATGCATTTCTAAATGCATGACAACGAAAGCACAAGATAAGACCATAACACTAATTTCTAAATGCAATCGATAACCTACTGCATCTGAAATAGGAGCTGACTTCAATGGGAACAGAGAAACTCCCTTGTCTACATCCATTGCAAAACTTTGTCTTAAATTAGGACTTCATAGTCGTGTAGCATTCCCTTATTAAAACCGAAAAATCGAAAGAAACGGTGGACTTGAGCTAAGAGCCATCAACATCAGAATCCAAATTTGAAAATTTTGGATCTAAGCATAGAGTTTATGTGAGACAATCGACTAAAGAAAAAAATGGTGCCACATTGTTTGGTGCCTACAGTCAAGTATGTCGGTGGTTCTTTCATGATCTGGGATTGCTCCTGTTTTTCAGGAGTGACATCCTCAGAATTGAAAGGATTGTAAGAAAAGGCTATAAAAAAATTCTTGAACATAATGCAATATCTACTAGACTTTGACTTTGTGTAAGAAATTTTTTATTACAAGACAATGACTGATTTGGATTTTTTTTTTTTTTTTTTTGATTTGGTAGTTGTTGGCGCATCGGCTTCTGTGGCCATATTGCACCTCCCAAGGTTTTTGCAGTACTTTGATCCAAGCCCGAGGCGGGAATCGAACCCGCGACCTTTGGGTTGCCGGGCAGGTACTTTACCCACTCGGCTAGCCCGGTCGGCTACAATGACTGAAGCACAGCTCTGAGCTGGGACTTTCTATTAATTAAATAACATAGGGGGTGCTGTTATTGCAAATTCTGGTGTGGCTATCTCAATTGCCTGACTTAAACCCAAGAGCTGTTATAGGATCACCTAGATTGTAAAGTCTGTGAAGTGTGCCCATCTTTACAAAATTTTATGGGAAACAGTGCATATCGCTTTGAATAGTGTTAGTCAAGATTATTATTAGACTATTATAGACACCACAACAAAATTAATCGCCAGAATGCCACACCTGTGTTAGGCACTGATAAAATATCATGGCAGATATATTGATGAAATATCAGTATTATTGTTAATGTTAATCATCTCAATAATTTTTTGCAGTAAACTTTTCAATACTTAATAAAAAAAATTTAAAATACTTTGTAGGTGCTGTTGCTGTTTCTTCATATGAAACCTTCAGTGGTAAGCTGTGAATATTTTAAAAATGGCCTCGCACTTTTGCTGACTTTTTGATGTGAAACATCCTTTTGGAGGGGAGGGCACCTACCAAGTAAATCTGATCGATCACGGAAGTGGTGTCACCCGCGGTGTCTGCCAGAGGTGCTTCCCACGCTCAGACTAGTCTGTGTGGGACACTCACTCACTCACTAGTAGTATGATTAGATTAGAGCGCTTGACACATTTTTCGTGACCAGTACGATATCTCAAGTTCTGTTTCGAATTTTTGAATAGTATGTCACAACCATGTGATGTCATATAGTGACGCAAAGGATGTTTCACATAAAACCATCTATCGCCCGTGCTCAGCAGATGCGTGTATTTTTTTTACAACTAGGGAAATATAATGGATACATTTTTTTTTTCGTAAAATTTTAATATTGCGAATATTTAAAAAATAACAAAAATATTTCCCATATTACATACAAATAACGAATTATCATAAAACATTCTAGAATATAAAAACAAATATTACATAAAAAAAAAAACTGTTCTAGAAATGGTACACAAAAATCAGATTACATAAAAAAATTCAAGAAAATTTTCTTTTAAAAATTGCCATATATGAAATTTACTTCTTTATTAATATTGACATAATGATCCGGATCAAATTGAAGCAATGGTTTTCCATTTAGATGTGTAGTTATCATAATCTGCAACGTGTTTAATTTTCAACATTATTCATTCATTCACACGATATTATTCATTACGCTGAAAGCTCGCTAGTTCAGTACTGCTGATTGCAATAGTTTCAAAGATATTTCTGGCTTTCTTAATTGTAAAGGGAATTTCAGTCGATTTTAAAGATAAACTGTCTTCGACAAAATCACTAAAATCATTTTTTATTTCATATTTTATCAAAAAATAAATTTCGGTTTTCAGTCTTGCCACCGAGACGAAAGTTCTTTTAAATTCCACGATTTCCGGTAGAATGTTTAAAATTTCTTTCAATGGTATTATTTTCTTTATTTAATTTAAAATCACCGTTGCATTAATAACTTATCCTTTAAGGATAAAACAATGCATTTAATAACTTGTCACGAGGTAATTTTACTGTTCTTACTTTCGATTTTGATTCCTTCAAATTCTTTCCACTTCAAGGTGTTCTCAATTTTAACTTCATATTTTCCTTCAGAATTTTTCAAATTAGCAATAGCACTGATAGAGCGAATAATTAATTTATCTGCCTTTGCCATAGTGAATCTGTAAAGCTTCTAAAATGTAAGAGAGCTCCTGCAGAATGTCGATCATTAGTGCTAAATGGTTAAGAAATTCCAGATTTAAAAGTAGCTTTAACAATCCAAAATAAAAATAAATTTCCTGTTTATACTCCAGGGCAACCATACCATCAGAGTTTACAAGGTAGAGAGAATACAAGAAACAGCACCATATTCAGCAGTCAGGGTGCTTGAACCTGAGTCACTCAAGGCATATGCACTTATGCACTTGCACGCCTGACCACTGGGCTATTGGCATCTGATCCAAAATGTTTGCACAATGCAGGATAGTTCCCTTTAACCCGCAATTACCATTTGCAAGCTACAAGCTGCTTTTCGTAGCCCGAACACATGACCGATCTTTGTAGTTTCCACATCAAGTTCTTTAGCAATCATCCTTAATTCGCAGTAGTTTTTTGGAGATTGGTAATACAGTTGTTTTTTTTTTAAATTATTGCCTGTATGCCATTATATTTTAGAACATTTTCTACGCAGAAAGGCTCGACAAAGTTAAAAAATTTGTCAACATTTCATCTTCTTACAAAGTTTATATATTTTAGGTTTCCTCAATCCCCCCCATACATTGCTACTGTCACTAGTTCTTTGAATACTATTCAAAATAGTGGAATCACTCAGATATTCAGCTACTGTGAACATGTAAACATAAACAAGAGAAATTTACTGGAAGGCATGGATCACTCACTTCTCCAAAAAACATATGCCCATTTGTCAGAGTAAAGGGGAACCACAACACAGGTTGACCAGAGGCAATTATCCATTGTCGGATATCTTCTTAATCCTCTGACTGGCTATGGAAAGCATATTGACTAGCGTGACTTCTCGGAATGTGGCTGCATAAATTTTACAGACACCACTAACGTTGTGGAACGGTAATCCCTTTCACCCTTAATTCACACTTTCTAATTACCTAAAGGCCAGAGGTGAGAACAATGCATACAAAGTTGTCTCTCCCAATCTGTTCGTTACATGGAAATAATTTTCGTTCTACGGAAACTACTGTATTTTAAATGTAATTACCAAGGGGAATTTAAAAAAATTCGGTATAAAGAAGTTGGTTAAACAGAGGTCTGACTGTAATTAAATCAGAAATGAAGAAATTTTAAAATACATAACTGATCGTGCCATTAAAATGCTGGGAATGGGGCCATGTTTGCCCCACCGTAGTTTCTGCTCTGGATACTCAATAATTGTGCATTTATGATTTCATTTGTAAAATAAATTATCGTTTCAACAATGGGCTCGCAAATTTTCAAAAAAAAAATAACCATGGGCTCTCGCGAGCCCACCACTGGAATCCTTATAATTGTCATATCTGATTTAAAAATAATTAATGAAAATTACTATCATTAGCTATATGGCAATTATATAAGAAAGCCTGAGGCTTTTGCTGCACCTGCCAAAAAAAAAAAAATTCTGAATTACCCTGAGAGAGAAAGAGAGAAGCAGAAGGGAACCACCAAGAAAAAGAAAAATGATGATATCCAGCTCACAACCCTGGATGTGCCAAGCTCATACTCACCAGACGTGAACCCCTGGTGTTAATTGTTCGTCATACGCTGATTTCAAAATTTTAGGTTGGTGTATAATAAATTAAATAAAGTCGCATGTATATATTAAAACCCTACCTCACAACTTTTCTAGCCTTAGTCATGATCTTCTAACTCAACTATATTGATATTCAGATATGTACAAAGGGTACTAGGAAAGTTTTGCAATACAGCTTTGTTTATTTAATTTTTTCAAAGTAATTTCCTCTACATTCAATACACCTCTCCATCCTCCGAAACCAATCTTTAAACCAGTTCTGCCAAGTTTCACTAGGGAGTAAAGCACACTCGTCCCAAGCCCGTAGAAGGTCCTCATCACTGGAAAACCGCCTCCCTTTTAGCTTCATTTTCAAATGCGGGAACAGTGCAAAGTCGCAGGGAGCAAGGTCTGGAATGTAGGGAGGGTGCTCGAGAAGTTTTAGTCCTGTCGTGGTCAAATATTCGGTGCAGGCTTTGGCGCGGTCAGCTGGAGCATTTTCGTGATGGAGGTACCAGGTGTCCATTCTTGATTTTGGCCGCAGGTTCTTCATAGATCCAATGACTTTAGGCAGGCATTGTTCAGTATACCACTTAGCTGTGACTGTCTTCTGCGTGTCCAAAACGACACGTTCCACAATTCCACTCGATTTGAAAAATACAGCTATCATTTTCTTCTTTACAGACCGGGATTTTCTGACAATTACGGGTGTGTCGTCATCATCAAAGACCCAAACTTAGTTTTGAGCCTTGGTCGGCAGATCGTAATAGTACAGCCAAGTCTCGTCACCTGTCACGATGTTGTTCACATACCGAGATTGTCCCTTATCAAACTTTTTTAACATCTCCCGGCACCAAGTCACACGTCGTGTCATCTGCTCTTCAGTCAGTTGATGCGGCACCCAGAGAGAACAAAGTTTCTTCACGTGCAAATGATCTTGCAGAATCGAACGAATTGCTGGTGCATTTAGGCCCAAAGTATCCTCTATCTGTTGGTAGGTCACTCGCCTGTTTTCGTCAACCATTTTCCTCACAGCAGTAACGTTTTCCTCCTTAACTGACGTTCGTGGCCTTCCCGGCCTCTCAGAATCCTCCAGAGTGAAATTTCCCCTTTGGAATTCTCTATACCACCTGAATATCGTTGTACGATGTGGACAATCATCATCTAGTGCAAGAGTCATTTCTTCTAAGCACTGGTCTATTTCGTGACCACGATGCCATCGCAAGCACTTTACACTCTCACTACTAATGAATAACTGAGCCCATCGACTTGGCGCGGCGGCTACTATGCACGTATGAACATGTCTCAACATGCAGCAACAAGCAGCTTCCTGTGATTCATTGTTGCATCATATTGCAAAACTTTCCTAGTACCCTTTGTACTTGACGAAGTTCTATTTTCATCTTGCAGACATCTTTCTTTATATCTGATTTTATTGTTGCACATTAACTGACACAAATTTTTATAGCTTTTTTTCAAGACATGGTAGAGTTAATAGGTCATAGGTCTCAGGCAGCAGTTGCATGGTTGTTCTCTTCCGGTAATTTGGGTTTCTTGTCCAACAAACAAGCAAATCTATCCCAGAATACATGCAGTTTACAACCATTAACCTTGTAGCCAAGTTGCTTTGTAGTTTGAGTTCTCCCATGAATGAAACACAAAATTTTAGTGCTTGTAGCATTTTGCCATTGAGAGCACTGCAAACACTTCCTCAAAGTCAACTATCCTATTGTTGTTGTTGTAATAGGATTTTAGGAGCATCGGTGACTAAGGCCATACTGCTTCGTATATGTTGTCTGCAAATTGTGTGGCCTGCAATTTACCCAAGTTTCCGGAAGAAAAAAACAGCCCCCCCCCCCCTAGTTCTGAGACTGACTAACTCAGTCACACTGTGAAAAAGTCTCCTGAAAATTCCTCAAATCATCATGACTCAAACTCAGGTTTTCCACCCGGTATGGGAAGGATAGCAATTCTACCAAGTGTGACCCAAGGGTTTGAATATCCTATCTAATTACTATCTGTGCACTCAACTTTTGGATACAGGTGCATGCACTGAGTGGTCACTAATAGCAAGTTGTTGTAGTAGGGTTTTAGGAGCATCAGCAACTAAGGCCATCTTGCTCCATGTATACTGTCAACAAATTGCATGTGTTCTGTGGTTGATTTTGTTTGTTAGATGAAAAATCTGAGTGTCCAGGAGAAAAAACCACGCTACCCTTGCCCAAGACCAACTAACTCAGCCACATTACAAAAAAGGCCCATAAAAATTCCTTTCGTCACTGACAGGACTTGAACTCAGGTCTTTTCTAACCAGTGTTGAGAGGACACTGATCATACCGTGCTAGCCACATGGGTCCAACAGCAAGTAGGTTCCTCTTTAGTCCTCATAACAGCCTGGGTTCATTGTTGCATGGACTCAGTAAGCTGTTATGAGTTATATAGGGATGCTGCTCCATGTTAACTCAGTTGCTCCCAGTTGTTGCAAATTGGACAGTTTCTCCAAAGAGCCCATTCCACATCATGCCATAGGTGCTGAAATGGAGTGGATCTACTGAATGGTTAAATCACAATAGGTTGAATTCATTCGCCTGGAACTAGTTCTGTACAAGGCCTAGGGACATGGTGTATTATCCTGTTGAACAAACTGATCCCCAAAATGTCTACACTGTAGACATGAAGGGATGTGTCTGATCAAAAACAATTTCCAAGATAAGCTATTGCATCCAAAAAGTTGCTCTGCCATCATTAGCCTGCACTTTTCACATCTGAAAGGATGGGTTTGTGAGCTTATGCTATTTTTGCCATATTCTGGTCTTCCTATCACAGTGAAACAGCAAAAATCAGAATTTGTCAAAACTGAAAAAAAAAACTGCCAGTAGGTTAAGTGTGACCAGTCATTTTTACTGCTAATATTTCAAGATCAAGACTGGAACAACCCAACATCACACTACAAATCATTTATACAACTGCATGATTGGACACCTTTATCAATATGGTAACTGCACACAATACACTTCAGCACTGCCATAATTTGGTTGGGACTGCAGCATATAATAAATTTTAAAAAATTACTAAAACAAAAAAAAAAACTTAATCTTCCACCATCTACTGTTCTTCGTGAGCTGACATTAACTGCACCTTCTTGATTTTGCTGACAGGAGTGTAACTCGATTTGGTGCAGTCATATTCCATTTGTGACAGGATATAAACTGTGCACTTTGAATACCTCTTTGGTTACTTCCGTTGAAAGTGGTTATTTGGCTGACTATAGCCTTTCTGTAACCCTTCACAAGTCCTATTGGCCTCTGCTGGCCGATAAGACATTAACAAGTCACAGGCTCATTCCTAGTTATATATTCCTGTGTGTGTAAATTTAAAAATGAACCTTCCAAATAATAAATGTTAAATAAAACAAAACTTAAAACTTTTTTTTTATAATCTCAATTATCATAATTTAGAGCACAATAAAATACTAAAAAAGCACCATACAAAAATATTGTAATTTTAGTTAAAACAATATTTAAAAATATAATACATCTTAGTCTAATTTTTCGTGTTCATTTTTCATGCTTTAGTTTATTGGAAATTTTTTCTGTCTGTATCAAAATATCTCTTTTTACTGCTAATATTTCAAGATCAACAAGTTTTTCTTGAAGCATTGTAGATCCTAAATAATTCCTCGTGAATTTCGATTTAGAGGAAACAAAAAAAATCCCTCTGGTTTCAACAGAAATAGAGTCAAAAATATTTGAAATGCTTGATAGCCTTGAGTAAAATGCCTAGAATAAAATTTCCTTTTATTTCTTTATATATTAGTTTTAACTTTTTTGGATTACAATCTTTAATTTTTTTAATGATTCTAATTCTTCCAAATATTTGTTTGTTTGTTACTTTCAAATGTGTGACTGTTGATTTTGTTAAGCAAATTATTGCAACATTTGTTTATAAAGCAAATCAAAAAAAAAAATCATAACAATACAATTTTTTATTTTATTTTCACAGAAACTAAAAACTATCCCCAAATTTTTATTGTCTTTCAGTTGGTTAATTCAGTTATGTACACTGACTATAAATATCTGTGTCTTAATTGTCCAGGTCCTGCTGAATACAGTGGAGTATAAAGAAAAGATGCAAAGTAGCCAACCCAAAAGCAAACATGGATGTCATAAAATTGAAGTATGGCCAACATCAAATTCTGACAAAAGGTAATGGACCAAAAGTTATTCTTATATGCATGAAAGCTGAATATGGCGATGCCACCCATTCTGGATAACAGATAAGATTTTCATCTAAGCAGTCCAAGTGGGATCAAGAATCCACAGATACACCCTGCTTGGGCTAGCCAGCAGAAGTGACAAATCCAGAATGACTGCAAAGAATGCAATATTTCTGAATAATTGGTACTGACCACTTTCTGCAAACACCTCACCATTCAAAGGTCAGTTCTTTCAGGATGCTAATAATGCTCACAGCTCTTCATAAACAGTACAGGATTCAAATATGTGAGGGAAATTTACAAGTGGATAATGCTGGTTCAAGAAGGAACTTTTAATTGGTGACCAAATGCAGATTCATCTCTGGGATCTGGAAAAAACCCTTAGGAGGCTTTGCAGTAGAAACACTAAGATTCACATTTGCCCAAAAAATTCAGAACCCTCTGCCACAACAAAGGAATTCTTTTCATAGACTAAAATCTGCAAAAGAAAGCAATCACTATATAACCCTATATTACTGTTCTCAAAAATTTAGGAGGGGCCATAAAGGTATAGAGAATAAAAAACTGACAAAAGGTATCTTGCCTCTTCATACCGCTGCTGTTATGATTTTGCAATAAGAGGTTGTTGCTCTGAGAGATTGCAGATTCCAGAAGTTTGATCGCCTTCCCTATGGCCCAGACCTAGCCTCCAATTATTTTCTCTTCAGAAATAATCACTTGCATGGATATTGATTTTAAAGTGATAATGATCTCAAGGAATATTTCCTTTGATGTCAATATGAAAGGTATGCATTGAACTCAAGAGATATACTAAAAAATTTATTTTTTAAAATTATGTTTCTTTATTATTGAGATAGATCATTTTTGAGTGCTCGTCATATGCTGCAATGAAAATTGCGCAGTCCATTGTGTACTACAGAAACAGAAAATTCTGGTTGCCCTTAATTCCATAGGTGTAAACTTTGCCATCATGAGAATAAAACAGAAATGTACATGTATTTAGTTTTTAAGTACATCAGCAACTTAGACCATACTGCACCACTGCACACTGTTCAGGGAGGGAAATGCCAGAGGTGAATTAAACGCTGGCATTGATCTAGATGATTTTGCAATAACTGAGAGGAAAGTGGAGTACAAATTGTTGAAGATAAACATAAAAAAGGCACCAGAGGTGGATGGGATCTATCCAGTTATATTAAAGGAGGTAGCAAAGGAAGTAAGCAAACCCTTAGCCATAATTATGAGAGCTTCCTTGGACTCGGATGAGGTACCCATGGACTGGAAATTTGCAAATGTGACCCCAATCCACAGAGGAGGATCAAAAGGAGACAGGTAATTACAGACTTCTTAGTTTAACTTCTGTTCCAGGGAAATTAATGGAGGCACTAGTTAAAGCATTGCAAGATCATCTAGACAAGACTTCAGTTATAGCTCGAACACAGCATGGGTTTGTTAAGGGGAAGTCTTGTCTCACAAATTTGATTGGATACTATGATGTAGTCACAAAGGAACTGAATGCAAAGAATAACTTTGATATCATATATTTGGATCTTAGAAAGGCCTTTGATACTGTTGCACATGGAAGACTGCTGCACAAATTGGAGCAGTGTGGCATCGGAGGAAAATTGCTACTATGGATAAAAGAATGGTTGAGTGGGAGAAGACAGAGAGTGGTAATCAATGGACACTGCTCTTCGTGGACTAATGTTATTAGTGGAGTCCCCCAGGGTTCAGTGTTGGGTCCATTGTTGTTTTCTGTATTCATTAATGATATTGATGATGGTATATCAGGCTTCATGTCCAAGTTTGCAGACAATATAATTTAAAATAAATTTTCTGTTTATACTCCGGGACGACCAAACAGTCAGAGGAGTTAACAAGATAGACAGAACACAAGAAACAGCACCGTATTCAGCAGTCACGGGCTTGAACCCCGGTCACTCAAGGCACGTGTACTTATGCACCCACGCGCCTGACCACTAGGCTACGGCGGACTATGAAGGTCGGCAGGGTTGTTAATGACACTAATGACAGTACATTGCTGCAACAGGATCTAGAATAAGTTGAGTAGATGGGCTGAGAGGTGGCAACTAAAGTTTAACTTGACAAATGTAAAGTACTACATATGGGAAGCAGTAACCCCAGAGTAACGTATCAACTGTGTGGTACTACACTGACAGAGGGAGAGAGTGAAAAGGACCTTGGGGTAATTGTGCAGGCAGATATGAAGTTTTCTGAGCAGTGCAGACAGTATGCAAGAGTAGCCCATAGTGTCTTGTCAATGATATTCAGGAATTTTTCTAGCAGGGATAAGGAGGTGATTAACCCGTTGTATAAGGCAATGGTCCGGCCACACCTCGAGTACTGTATACAGGTCTGGAGGCCTCATTTTAAGAAGGATGTAGAGCTGTTGGAACGAGTACAGAGAAGGGCAACAAGATTGGTGAATGGGACGAAGGGTTGCTCTTACGAAGAAAGGCTTAAGTTTTGCAGATTATAGTGTCTGGAGGCTAGGTGCCTGCGAGGTGATCTGATTGAGGTGTATAAAGCCTTGAATGGTTTGAGCATGCTCAATGCTGATGAGATTCTTCCTCTTGCTCAGAATAATCACCTGAGAGGGCATAAATTCAAATTGAGAAAGAGCAGTTGTAGGATAGATGTGTGGAAGTTTGCCTTTAGCCAGCGGGTGGTTGATTGGTGGAACAGACTTCTATCATTTGTTGTGGAAGTTGATAGCCTAAATAAATTTAAGGCTGAGTTGGACAGGTATTTGGAATGAATGGAGGGGTGAAATGGGAGCGGTTTTTTTCTTATTTTTGGCTGATGCTGCATAAGTTTGCTTTCTTGCATCATATGCCTCTACTAATGCTAATGTCTGTAGAAGTGTGTTCATGGGTAGATTTGAATGTTGTGGTACTACACTTTACAGGGTAAACTCTAATTCCTTTGTCTGAGAATGACTAAGCCCCAACCGAAAATGCATTTTACAAATTCCTCCAGTCTGACAGGATTTGGACCCAGGCTCTCCAAACACATTGCATTGTTCTAACCCCATCCATGCATATAGTGAATATTTATCTTTTGAACTGTTTCAATTTAATGGTAAAGGAAGCTGGGCCTCTTGTAACAGCAATAGGACAAAAAGGATGTTCATGAGTGATGCCTGTTTTCCACTGTTGATTGGAAGGAAGCCATAATATTTAATTTCAACAAACCTTCAGCCAATTTACAAGAGAAAATATAATGCATTCTTTATCAGCTCATCCCTTAGGAGTTATGGTTACCAAGAATTTGCACTGGATCAGCTGAGGCCACAGGCTGTCTGTCAATTGACATATTCCAAGTTTGAACTTCTTATTTGCAAAATGAAAAATTAGATTTTCCAGGAAGAAAAAACATACAGCTCACCCACAATTTACTAACAGCCACAGTATGAACAAGCACCACAGAAATTCTTTCTGTTCTATAAGAACAAGACAAAATTCTGCACATTTTTTTCGATGCAAGCTGACAATTTGTGATAGGTGGCAACAGGAATCGAACTAAGCCTTTTCCACATGGTGTGAGAGTGAGAGAGAGCAATAATGCCTTCAGGGTACCTTCCAAGAAAAAAAATTTTAAGTTTCACTAATTAAATTTTGTTTGAACACACAATCCTTTCCTCACACTCATCATTCTTTTTATCAGAATGAAAACCAGTGCTGGCCATTAACTAAAATCTCACTCAGTACCTCACATTTTTAATGTTCTTTCTTGCTACAATTCAGCTTTCCAAAGCAAATGTCACAACATCATGGAGCACCACCAAATTTTGTCATCACAGCATTGTCTCTACTCTGATTTCTTTCACTGCATATACTGATGTAACTGAATGATTAAAATATAATTATTGATTAACAAATTAAAACATTACCACATTTATTTCTTCATAAGTTTCATATCTCCAAACAATGAGCTCTAAGCATGCTCTTTCTCATTGAAAGCTAATAACTGACATAACTGATTTCAGATGCCTTGGTTAAACTTGTGCTTGGTATTGCACACCTTGCCCCCACCCAATCTTGTTTACATGTATATGGCAAGAATCAAAAGGAAACCGGATATCAGCACCTATGTTTACCTATTTAAATTTCTTATAATTAAATAAAAAGGGCTGAGGCAGAATAAATCTCACTGAACCGACAATATCAACAAAAGCAACTGCTGCCATTGCTTCTTGATGTTTTATCTTGTTCTCAAGTAAGCATTATTCTTGCCAAAGAAAGATTTAGAAGTTAAAATGGAAAAGATCGATGTTTTCCTGTCAATATGCATAGTTTTGTCATTTTGTAATAATAAAGAATGGTGTTGTCAGAAATCAAATTATCTTTAACAATGTCATACTACCTATCTGTAATAATGTCATCATTCTTCATTTATTAAAATTATAATTTATCCATATAGGCATGAAAATTGAGATATATAAACATTCATCACAAACTGTATAGCATGCAGTTAGTAACAGAAGGCTATTTATTATAAAATTAATTTTATTAAAAGTTATAATAGAATACATTTTTAATATATATCCTAATTTTGAATATTCTGCATTATAAAACATCCTTTGGAGGATGAAATCATGCTTACAGAATATCATGCAATACCATGGTGGACAATGGTTTTTGTACTAATTTCCAAGATAATCTCTTCCACAAAGACATGAATAATGTCTTTTGAAATCAACTATTGATTATAAAAATACCCTTCCACAAATGATTTCTCAATAGTGTGCTTCAATAAATATTTTTTCCATGAATTAATTGATTCAAAAATAGTTATGATGGATATTTCGTGAGTGCAGTATACAAAAATTTAATTTGAATAAATTTCCTTCCTTTACTGTCGTATATTTCAGAGAAAGATATTTGTTTGTTGTTTGTTATTTGGTTTTTAGGAGCATTAGAAACTAAGGCCATATTGCTCCGGGGATATGTAGTGGTCATTCCCTGACCATTCCGCATCCTCCATATTTGGTGGTCAAGGGCTCAAACTCCAGTCTAATCAAGAAGCGTGTGCTACGCACTGCTGCTTCTGCCCACCTGGCTACGGAGGTGCCTCAGAGAAAGATTGCTGATAGATATGAAGCAGGAGTTTATTTTATATCCTGTGATCATGAATAGCATTTAGCCATGCAACCTACTTCAGTATGAAGCAATGTCTTTTTGCTTTCCCAATATCCAATATTGTTTCAATATCATGCCATACTACTGTAATTGCTTTGAGCACAGATTTAAGGACAGCACATTTTTCTCATACACCCACACACACACACACAAATGGCAAAATTGGGCAAAAGGAACCAAATTTAATGGTCTCCGAGGTGCTAAAATCATTATTCGTACGCTGTGCTGCCACTTTATTAGGTACGCCCCTGCTGTGCACACAAATGGTTTGTCTCACAATGTTGCAAGTCACGTTACCACAGTTGTGGATATAAATGCAGCAGAACAACCTTTCTAGTATCAGTTAAGCATATAAACCATAGCAAGAATGGGGAAAAGAAGTGATCTAACGGACTTCGAATGTGGCATGGTAGTAGGTGCAAGCCGAGCTGGACAAAGCATCTCTGAAACAGCAGTTCACCTGAACTTTTCATGCACCACAGTTTCAAGGGTGTATAGAGAATGGTGCAATGAACAGAAAACATCCTCTCAATGGCACTCTTGTTGATGAGAGAAGTCAGAGGAGGATGGCTAGAATTGTGCAAGCAAACAGACGGGCCACAATGTCACACATCATGTCAGAATACAACCTTGGTGCACAGAACAAAATATCGCAACCGACCACTAGTCGCACTTTGTTACGAATGGGCTACAACAGCCGACGGCCACATTGCGTACCTTTGTTATCAATCAAGAACAAGAGAACATGCCTTCTGTAAGCACAGCAAACACCAGCATTGGACTATCGAGGATTGGAAAACAGTTGCTTGGTCTGAAGAGTCGAAGTTCCTGGTGCCTCATGTTGATGGAAGGCTCAGAATTTGGTGAAAACAACATGAATCCACGGACCTGTTACGTCTGATGACTACTGTGCAAGGTGGTGGGACAATGTTATGGTTTGGGGAATGTTTTCTTGGCACATGTTGGGTCCACTGATACCCATAGATTCATGTCTGAATGCCACATCATACCTAAATATCGTTGCTGACCAAGTGCATTCATTCATGTTGACAGTTTATCCTCAGTCAGATGGTTACTTCCAGCAGGATAATGTGCCTGTGCACAAAGCACGAATCACTATGGAATGGTTCTAGGAATGTGACAATGACTTTTCTTTGCTGCAGTGGCCTGCTGGACTGAATGATCTCAATCCTATTAAACATTTTTGGGATAAGCTGGAAATGGCTGTTCGCTGCAGGCCTATGCTTCTGTCGAATCTCAAGGAACTGCGTGACACACTCATGTCTGCATGGAACTCCATTCCTGCACAACGTTTTCAGAATTTTGTTCAATCCATGTCTAGATGAATTTAGGCTGTTTTGAAGGCTAAAGGAGACTCAACACGGTAGTAGGCAGGTGTACCTAATAAAGTGACAGCACAGTGTACATTGCTATAGTTCTGCTGTCATAAATGAAGAGTTTCACTAGAATGAACTAATGTGTGTTTTTTCAGATTATCTGAACGTGAAAATGCCCTTCCACATATTTCACATTTGAAAGGCTTCTCTTTAGTGTGAACTAATAAATGCCGTTTTAAATATACCAATGTTGAAAACCCTTTGCCACATATTTCACAAGTGAAGGGTTTTGTCTGAGTGTGAACTAATAAATGTGATTTTAGATAACCTGATCTTGCAAATGCTTTGCCACACATTTCACAAGTGAAGGGTTTCTCCTCACTATGAACTAATAAATGTCTTTTTCGATCTTGTGATGTAGAAAATGACCTCCAACATATTTCACACGTAAAAAGTTTCTCTTCAGTGTGAATCAGTAAATGTTTCTTAAGATTACCTGATTCTGAAAATGCTTTGCCGCATATTTCACAAGTGAAGGGTTTCTCCTGAGTGTGAACCAATAAATGTCGTTTTAATTTACTTGTTTCTGGAAATGCCCTGCCACATATTTCACATGTAAAAATTTTTTTCTGAGCATGAACTAATAAATGTGTTTTTAGATCTTGTGATATTGAAAATGTATCTCCACATATTTCACAAATTACTGGTTTTATCTCGGCATGAACCAATAAATGTTTTTTCATATTATCTGAGCGTGAAAATGTCTTGCCACATATTTCACAAGCAAAAGGTTTCTCCTTTGTGTGGACTAATAAATGTCGTTTTAGATCTCCTAATTTGATAAATGCTTTGCCACATATTTCACAAGTGAAGAGTTTCTCCTGTGTGTGATATAATAAATGTCTTTTTAGCTGACTAGAATATAGAAATGTCTTCCCACATGTTTTACAATTGAAATTTTCCTGCTCATGATGAACTCTGCTTTCAGTTGTAATACCTTTATTCTTTGTGAATGGCTTTCTGAACCTCTTTTTTTCAACATTTTGTTTTTTGATAATGGAATTCTGATTACTTGTAACATATAATGCTGAATTTTCCTGTGATTCTGTTATATGTGGGAGAAGATGTTCTACTTGTAAGGTATCTTCCTTCTTAATTTCACCAGCAGACATTTTAAATGTTGAATTTGTGATTTCTCTTTGGTATGGTCACTTAAAAAATGGATTTTTCATGTTGCTTTCTTGTGCACATCTACTTTTCTTTTCCTCTATTTTTAATTTGCCTAAAAATATATTCTTCTTGTTGAATCTGAAGGAAAAAAAAATATATATATACATATATATACATACACAACAGTATACACATATGAAGTTGACATGAAACAGTCATACATACCATATCAAATAGCTGTACGGATATATTATAAAATTCAGTGTCATGTGACTATTCTGATATTTGGGAATACATTATGATATTTCAAAATTATTTCAAGAAATTTAAAGGGTCCACTTTATTATCTAACAAAACACTTAAAGAATGAAATATATGAAATGATAAAATGAAGTGTTATGAACCACACTATAAATTTTTGTCAAATTATACAGAATAAAATGTTCAGAAAGTAAACTTGCATCATTACAGAAAAATAATATACTAGATGTAAGGGTTCTTAGGGATTATACAGAAACACGACTGTAATCCAAATACGTTGTAGTCTAAGTCAGACATATCAAATGGAAAGCTGACACAAAAAAAGTCAGCAACCAATCATCATCTTTCTTTTCAGTTCCTGTAGTTATGATTAATTTTTAGCAATATTCAGCTATATACACTGATGGGAAACTTTGCCATAATTTTGTGTGGGTGAGTGCATTTAGTTGTCAATATCAATTTCAGTCAAACTCACACTATGACACAAGCGAATTATATATCGATAAAGAAATTACATGATGCTTGTCTCTCATTAGTTGCTCTAATCATGACTGACAGCTTTAAGTTAAACTGCACATAAAATAAACTTTTCTCTAAGTGTTAAGTGAACAGGATTTTCAATTTAACACTTATGACAGCATCATAATCTTATTTTTTTTTTTAAAGGGATCATTGCATTGATTCCTTTAAAAAAAAAAATACTTTATATCATTGTCTTTCTAGCTTTTCCCATTTTTTTTTTTTTTTCTTCTTCACAGTGTTTTGTTTCAGATTTCAGCTCTGAAAGTCTGGTCATTCTACTGATGGAAATCTGATAAGAATCCAGTACACCAGGCTGCCTATTATAACCCATGCAAGGTGCTGCTAAGTACTATAGGTTCTAATACCTCTCATGTCTGGAGTTTTCATAAAAAAAATATATATATATTATTTCCTAATCTTGCAGAATTAGACAGCTTATATAAATTTAAATTATTACACAGACACGATTAAACCAGGCTTTTTTTGTTTAATGCTGTTGCCAAATAAGCCTGATTTCTTTGCATCAAATTGTCCCTTTATATATGCTTCAGTTGTGTATGATGTCTGCAAATTTCATAATTTTTTCAATTCTGATTGATGCACTTTGCTAAAGAAGAAATTTAAGTGTAACATATATAACATGAATAGTTATGTTATTAATTTTAATAATCACTGTATCTAAATGGATTTTATTATTGTTTGGCTAGGCTAAATAAAAAATTCTCTCATCAAAAGTGTGACATACCATGCATCTGTCATGTGTTTGAGAAACCAATTAATGGCGTGAAATATACAGAAAATGGAGCTGAAAAATGTGGAATAAGTAATTCCCTTGATAAAGTTAGAGGACAAATGCAAATAATTAAAATGCATTTAAATATATAGTTTATTAATCTAGGTAATCAAAGCCTATTGAGAACTTCAGATTACTACTCTCCGCACTGTCAGGATAAACTGGCAATAAAATGACTTTACAGATCCATGTATATCAAAATGCATTCTTTTAGAAACATTAAGAATGCATTTTCAATATAAGTATGCTGAGTCATTAAGGTAGTAATTTAAAGTTCATTGTTAGATGACTGGAAAAATAATTCAAGATAAAAGTGAGATACTTTTTTTTGACCTGGAATTATATTTAGCAGCATGCTAAAGGCTTGTGAAATACAAATGCATGTTGTAGAATAAGGCTAATCTAACTAATCTAAGATAACCTAACATAACAATATGTTCTGTTTTGAAACTTCAAATACTAATTTGCATTGACAAGTATTCAACTTTCTTCAGAGAATTATAGCTACTTAAATTTGAATGTGTTACACTGCCAGTTAATGTTTTTGTATGATCAAGATGTTTGCAAGTAAACCTTTCAGCATGAATTATACTCGTTTTAAAACTAACTTATGTGAGCCATATTTCTTTGCTTGTTGCATGTTGATTAAGAACCAATTCTACCTTGAACCAGTGCATTTGAGAAAAAGATGGAGGGGGACTATGCACACATTATTTTAAATTACTGTTATTTTTTGTTACTTGGTATAAAAGAAAAGGATTAAAAATATTTTTGCTACTTGTTAATGAGAGGCACTTGTAGTATTAGAGTGTTTTATATGCAATAAAAGGTTTACACATTAGCAACAGGCAATAGATACAGTGTGCCACAATTAACACTAACTTATAAATTGTTGTCACCAATAAATTGGTAATTCTTTTGTGATTGTGCCTTAATGCACTGTTATGAACCAGATGAGTGACATGTTCTGACATAATAATATTATATATTTAATATTATAACATTAATATAATATTACTAATATAAACTGGGAAGGAAAATTTCTACATAAATGTTCCGTGAGAAAAGGCTCAACTGAAACAGTAATGCTGCCTAAACTACATAAACTGCTTTCAAACTGATCTGTGATCTTGAACATGCTTTTCCCATATTTCTCAATAGATAGATTATAATTTACTGCAAACTAATAAATGTCTTTTTAGTTCAACTGATCTTTAAGTTTGCTTAGCTGTTTTAAGAATGAGAATGACTGGTTCCCATACAAGGGTTTTGATCTCCTAAACTTAAAAATGTCATATCTCATATTACATATGAACTAAGTATGAATTAACAGATGTCTTTTAAGACTTCCTGCTTGTGAAAATGACTTTCCACACACTTCACAAACAAAAGGTTTCATTTGCGTATGAACTGACTGATGTCTTTTTAAGATTCCTGATTGTGAAAATGCCTTCCCACATATTTCGCAAGTAAATGGTTTCTTGTGAGTATGAATGAGTAAATGTGATTTTAAACTACCCGAGTGTGAAAATTGTTTACCACATACTTCACAAGAAAATGGTTTCTCTTTTGTGTGAACTAATGAATGTCTTTTAAGAATTCCTGATTGAGAAAATGACTTGCCACACATCTCACAAACAAAAGGCTTCTCTTGTGTATGAACTAACTGATGACTTTTTAAGGTTCCTAATTGTGAAAATGCTTTTCCACATAAGTTGCAAGTAAATGGTTTCTTCTGAGCATGAAGTAATAAATGTGATTTTAAACTAGCTGAGTATGAAAACTGCTTACTGCATATTTCACAAGAAAATGGTTTCTCCTTTGTGTGAACTATTAGATGTTTTTTCAGGTTTCCTGATTTTGAAAATGCTTTGCCACATGTTTCACAACAGAATGGTTTTTCATGGGTATGAACTAATAAATGTCTCTTTAGATCTGCTGACCTTAAAAATGCCTTGGCACATATTTCACAAGAGAATGGCTTCTCTTGTGTGTGCACCAATAAATGATTTTTTAGATTTCTTGGTATTGAAAATGCCTTGCTACATATTTCACAAGAAAAGAGTTTTTCCTGAGTGTGAATCAATAAATGTGTTTTTAGAGTGTCTGATCTTGAAAATGACTTTCCACATGTTTCACAAGAGAACGGTTTATCTTCAGTGTGAACTAAGAAATGTCTTCTGAGTTGACCTAAACACAAAAATATCTTTCCACAGTAACCACATAATATATATTTTTGCTTAGAGTGAACTTTTCTGCTCGAATTAATACATTTATTCTTTGAGGTTGGCTTTCCATTAGTCACTGTTTTAATAATTCCTCTTTGGATAACCTGTGAGACTGAATTTTCCTCTAAGTCTGTTATTTGGTGTAGATGAAGAAATTCATTGTGCAAAGCACCTTCTGTGTTAGTTTCATTACCAGACATTTTTAGATTGTTAATTTTATGAAATTATCAATTACTCACTGTCATATGGTTAGTAGCCATGGTTACTAGGCAAATTTCAGTCTGGCATTGTTGGTACAGCTCATTCACACATCTGTTTCTGTTTTCCTTTATTTGCCATTTTAATAAACAATTTGTTCTTCTGGTAAAAGCTGAAAAAAAAAAAAAAATAGATAAAAAGAAGAGAATATAAAACTGCAATATATAACTTACATAATATACAAAACAATGAACTCTAAAATAAAATAACCATACAGATTCTTAAAATAAATTAAGATTTAAATCTTAAATTTTTTTGCAGTTATATAACTGAAAAGAAAAAAAAAATTAAGTCTTTTCATAAATGATTCAATTCCTTCAATTAGTGTCAATATTTAGGAATTTAATATGTAATAAATTCCATCCAAGTATTACAGTCAGTGACAAGACTAGGGATGGAAACAACATACAGTATATTTATATTTTAATTAAATATATCAATATTTTTATATTGATATTCATACAATAAACTGACTAGTTCATCGTTCAACATGCAAAATGGCTGCTAACATGACACCACTCTGTATTGGCTCCCATACTTCTTTGCCATTCATGCTGCTATTTACTATCTTTTGAAAAACTTTAATGATATCCAAAAAAAAAGTTACTTTCTTCTCATAAAGTCTCTGTTGTCCTTAAAGCTTGATTGATATTTCGGTTATTAATCATTTGAAACCATTTATTAATAAGGTCTAAAAACCAGGAAGTCATCATACATGTGCTGCCATCTTTTACCAAGGCCATGAACTGCAATGCAAAACTTACATTATTATTATTATTAGCCATATAGTGCAAGGAAGCCTCAGGCTTCCTTGCACTATATGGCTAATAATAATAATAATTCACACAAAAAAACAATTTTTTGAATTACCCCGAGAAAAACAGAGAGAGAAAAATAGAAGGGAATCACCAAAAAAATATAAGAATGATGAAATCCAGCTCAGGACCCTGGATGTGCCAAGCCCATACTCACTAGATGTGAGTTCCTGGGGTAATGAAGATTAATAATATTTCTTGATATTGAGACTCATTTTATCAAAATGATTAATTTGAAGGATTTTGCTTGGAATAAATGCGAACAGTACAATGATAAGCACTAGTTCACCTGTATCCAGAAATACTGCAGTAAATAAAAATTTAACATGAATTTATAACAGTATATGACTATTTATAGCCTTAAATGAAAAAAAAAAAAAATATATATATATATATATCGACAATAACATAAAAACTCCTGGGCTAACCAATTTATCTAATTACTTAACTTGATTAAAATTTACCTGGTTACACTTTCGACATGTGGAGTTAATATATAAAATAATTTTAAATCAAGATTTCTGAAAATTGGAAAGATCTTTAAGATATTTTAAATGTATTATTTGATAAAGGATTAATATTTTAAAAACAGTGCACTGGATGAGTAATTAATTGAATGGTTTGTTCAGGATGATATGGAATCATTATTTAATCTGGTTAACCTATTTCTTCAGTTTGTGTTATATAAGTGCTATAGTATTCAAAGCAGAACCATTTAATGAATTACTGATATAAAAATATGCAACACTATTTCCATCTAGCATGAAAACTGATACACAAAATAGCCAAACCAGAATGATTTCATAATGTTACCAACCTTACCATAAGTATTAAATAGCAATATCATAGCCAATGTTGAGTTAGCATTATTTTCTTTGAATTCTTAATGTCTCTATATTTGTATTATTATTTTTTTTTTAACTTTTCTTAAATTATTAGTTTGGAAATTAAATCATCTTTTTTTAAAAACAATGAAACCTTAGTAATTCAGACTGATGTGAATATGGGGATCCGAATTTGTGAAAGATTCAAATTACAGAATAAAATTATACATAAGGGGCCCACACCTAGTGAGTATGGGCTTGGCACACCCAGGGTCCTGAGCTGGATATCATCATTCTTCACTTTCTTGGTGATTCTCTCTCAGGGTAACTCAGAAAATTTTTTTGTCATAAGCCTCAGGCTTCCTTGTATACCATATGGCTAATAATAATAATCATTCTTCTCTTTCTTGGTGATTCCCTTCTACTTCTCTCAGGGTAACTTGGGATTTTTTTTTTTTTGGCTGGCGCAGCATAAGCCTCGGACTTCCTTGCACCGTATGGCTAAATAATAATAATAAACAAGTAATCCAACAGACATATCACTCATGTCCAAAAAGTTTTCAGAAATGACAATCTAGATGGTACCCTACAAGTGTAGTTTATAAGAATAGTGATATTACCACTTCCTTGAAAAACTGATAAAATATGCCCTTTTTTGAAGTTTATTGTGCTATAAAAGTAAAAAAATTTCCAAGTTGTTTCGCTCTTCTTGGAGATGAGCAATATGTTAATTTATATCAAGGATAGCCAACCTTTCGCCCGAAGCATGCCTCCCACCATTTTGAAAAGGCATCGTGCGCCACCTAGGATTGCATCGCGAAACTATCGGAATCAGTAATGTTTCTGTTCCTGATCCGTGTATGTGTCTGCTAAGAGTATAGTTTAAAGTAATTTTATGTTAAGTAATAAACCTGAAATACTTTTATGCTAAGTAATAAACCTAAAGTAATTTTATGTTAAGCATAAAATTGTTTTTGTTTATGCTAAGCGTAAAATGTGATTAAAAAACAATTTTAGGTTTATAAAATTAATTTTAACCAATATACACTGGTGTTCAAAGTGCAACACCTAGGAATTTCACTTTTCTAACCCTTTTTTTGCGATGGTATGTTACATTAATGACTAGCATCACAAATAGAAATATAAACAAAAGATATTTATTAATAGTTAAGGCAAAGCTAAGTAATATTTTATTAGCAGAAATTTGCCTTCCAATATAGTCAGGTATCCATTAGCATTTACACAAGCTTCTCCACGATACGAAATGCACCACCAGATCATTTGGCTGGTAAAAGTGTAAAGTGTAAAGTGTTAATTGTCTAACGGCCCAAGGGGTTTCCCCCATCTCCGTGTTGTGTACTCTGTTTGTGAAACACAGAACACTGTGAAGGCCAGAGATTTTAAAAAGTGTAAGGTACATGTTTATGTTGTGTAGTGTCATGTTGTGTTGTTCCTCTGACCTTTTAGCCGTTGGGCCCCTAGTGGGACCCCCCGTTGCCCACACTTAACCCCGAGGAGGCAGGTCAGGCATAGAGGGATCGCATTAGAAGTAATTACTCTGGCAGGCCCTGCCACCTAATTTCCTAAGATTTCAGTGGCAAGGGCCTAAAAAAAAAAAAATAATAAATAAATAAATAAATAAATAAATAAAAAAAAATAATAATAATAATAAAATAAAAATAAAAATAAAAATAAAAAAATAAATAAATAAAATAAAAAATAATAAAAAAATAATAAATAAAAAATATATATAAAATAAAAAAAAAAATAAAAATAAATAAAAATAAAAATAAAAAAAAAAAATAAATAAATAAAAAATAAATAAAAATAATAATAATAAAAAAAATCAATAAATAAATAAAAATAAAAAAATAAAATAAAAAATAAAAAAATAATAAATAAAAAGTAATAGTAATAATAAATAAAAAAAATAATAAATAAAAAGTAATAGTAATAATAAATAAAAATAAAAAAATAAAAAAAATTATAATAAAATAAAAATAAAATAGAATAAAATGCATATTTAGTTAGAGTAGGGGTGAGACTGAGGAAGGGGGGGGGGACAGATAGAAATATGGGGATGATAGGGAAGGCAACCCCAGAAAGGTCAGTGGAGACTGGCCCCACCAGGAGAAAAAAAGGGTGTAGCAGGGAGGGGGAGGAGACAGAAACCCGTCCCCTCCCTCTCCCTACCAGGGGAGGGGGTATTAAAGTGAACCAAGTTAGGGAACATGGTTCGGAATGCTAGTTGGCCAAGAAAAGAAGTTGACATCTAATGGCATGCCGGTGGCATTGTCAGTCTTTATCTAGGAGATTGTCTTATTGGTCACATCCATGAGAGATAAGTCCAGAAGAATAAGAACCTTTTGTCTTTCTTAGATTGTCTTAATTTGTGGGTTGTCTCTATTCAAAGGTAGTTATTTGGTAGTTATCTTTGGTGGGTGACATTTTGGAGAATGTATAGTAGTTCACACCAATGATGGTAATGCTGGTTAAGTTTAGCTGCCTGGTTCCAGTACCATCAGGGTCCCTGGGTTCATTTAGTAGAGGGTTATCATGTTGCTGCAATTAGTTGTCTTCTCCTCAAGAAAAGCTGCTGTGCATAGTTGGTGAGAGCTTGATACTCTTCCTTAGTATCCAGTAAGTGGTTTTCTTTGCCTTTTGGTATATAAGTCAACTTTGTGATAAGCTGGCAGTGGAGGTCATCGTAGAGGGGGCACTCGTGCATGAGGTGATCCCAGTCCTCAATTCCTCCACAGGCGCATGTTGGGTCCTCTTCTAGGCCAAAGGTTGTTAGTTTTGCCTTTATTGAACCATGGCCAGTAAGCAAATACGTGGCATACAAGCCTGGAGAAAACCATAATGGGGATTTTGGATATATTCTGCTAACATCTGGGATGAATCTCCTGGTGATTTCCCCCTTGGTTGAATTTGTCCAGCGGTCCTGCCACACCCACTGCATGTGTGCTTGAAGTCTCCTCTTCTCAAATTTTTGGTTGTTGGTAAGATTCAGCTCGAATCCCAAGCAGGTCTGAGACACGCCCTTAGACAGATGATACAACATTCCATTTCTCACCACCTCCAGGTCGAGGGGGAGGGCCCCCACCAGGACCTGGAGGGCGTGAGTACTCACAGTGCAGCAGGCACGAGAGATGGAGAGCAGGACCGTGCGTTGAGTGGAATCCAGGATTCGTCTGTTTACTGCAGTCGTAGCCTTGCCAAACCAAATTCCGGCTGCATACGTAATCACAGGGATGAAGATAGCCTTGTAGTACAACGAGAGGGTTCGCTTGCTGAGACCCCAGTCCCGACGGGATATCCTAGCAACCATGGCAGTATAGTTTCTCACTTTGGTTCTGATGTATTTGAGATGAGCTTGGAAGGAGAGTTTTCTATCTAGTACTATGCCAAGATATTTCAGTTGCTCTGACAACTTTATGGTCTTGTTTCCAATTTTAATCTGTGGTGGTCTTGTAATGCAGAGAGTTCCTTTAAGAAGCAGAGAGTTTGTTTTTGATGGTGATATGGTCAAGCAGTGTGTTTTTGCCCAGTCCTGGAGGATTTGGAGTGCATGGTTTGCCAATGTCTCAAGCTGGGCCCTGGAATTTGCAGTCACCATCAGGATGAGATCATCAGCAAAGGCTGGTGAACGAACCTCCCCGAGGTCAAGGCATAGAAATTCGTCCATCACCATGTTCCATAAGGTCGGCCCCAGGACCGAGCCCTGGGGGCAGCCACGGTGTATCCGTCTTGTGAGTTTCTGATAAGGTGCATTTACTGTGATTACCCTATTTGAGAGGTAGCTTTTCATGATATTGAACAAATTGTCCGGTACATTTGCTTGCCTGAGTCTGCGGAGGACGCTCGGCCACCAAAGGGTGTCGAACGCTCCCGCGAAATCAATTGTAATCATCAGGAAGTATTTTCTGTCTGCTTGGTGGGCCTCAGTGCCTGTAGAGCATCAACCGTGGAACGCCCTGGTCTGAAACCATATTGGTTTGGAGATATTAGGTTTGCTTTCTCATAGTGGCTTTGGATCCGTACATGGAGGAGACGCTCTAGGAGCTTGCTGCATACGGACAATAGGGCTATGGGCCTGTACGAACTTGGTAGATGTGGTGGTTTTGTCGGATTTTTAAGGATAAGTTTCATATTTGCAACTTTCCAGTCATCAGGGAAGGTGCTAGTGTGTAGGCAGAGATTGAATAGGTGCAGCAATAGCTCCGGGGAAAGCTCCACAACCTTCTTCACAATCTCAGGCTCGAACAAGTCAGGCCCTGGACATTTTTTCCCTTTGATAAGAGCTGCTGCGGCTAGGAGTTCTTCATGTGTGAACTGCGGTTCAACTTGTCCAGTCCAATAGGTTTCATTTTCTCTGCAGATCTCATGCTGCTCAGTTGTTGTTGGATTAATGTTTGGAGGAAAAACGTTGTTTAAGATGTTTGAGACTGAGTCCCTCCAGGTGGTGGTTAGGTTTCCCTGCGGGGTTTCTGTAGCGGTGTTCACTTCCCCCCTGGGGAGTTTGTTTGTGGTGATTTTGTACACTACCCCCCAGGGGTCAGAATTTCCCGTGTAAGAGACAAGTTGCTCCCAGGATTGCTGCTTTGATTTCTTTATTCTTTCCGTATACACGTTTCTTGCTGTTCGATATACTTGTTTAAGTTCTTCGACCTCCACATCAGGCCAAGATCTTCTCGCCCTTTGGAATGCTTTTCGTTTGGCTTGTACCAACTTTCTCATCCTTCGAAGCTCCTCATTCCACCAGGGCACCGCTCCCGGAGGTTTTTTCCTTTTAATTGTGGCATTGCAGACTTGTGTTAATAGGGTGGTAATCTCTTTTTGAAGAAGGTTTGGATTTTGAGTTTGCCTGAGTTTCTGCTGCTGTTTTCCCACCATTTCCAGCAGGGCACCCCTGAACGTGTCCCAGTTTGTTTTTTCTATTGCATATCTATGTTGCATTACTCTGGAAATTGGTTGTCTATTACAGTTTTTTGTGATCCTGAATGTAATGGCTCGGTGGTCCGAGGTCGTCCAATCATCTTGGACCTTCCAGTCGGAGATATAGCTGGCTGTGTTTCTTGTAGCAAGAGAAATGTCAATGGTGGCTTCCCAAAGGGTGCTGCTGAAAGTGGGGAGGTTGTTTGGCTGATTGAGGATTCCGAAAGGGGAGTTACCCAGGTAGTTCTCCAATCTTTGGCCGTTTGTTGCTCCTCGACGGTCTGGTGTTGTGCTGTACCACGCGGGAGACCTGCAGTTTACATCTGCCCCAACGATAATTCTCCCTCCAGGAAGAGTATTTAGTACACTTTGAAGGTATCTTATAGCCCTGATAATATCTTCTCGTGGACGGCAGTATAGGGCAACGACGTAAAAGTTTCCAAGCGCTGTAATAATGTGGGCACATACGGCCCAGGCTGTGCAAAGTTGTGTTATCTTTGTGGCTGTGATGTCAGGGTTTCTTACAGCTATTGCTGCCCAGGGGGTTTCCCCTTCCACCTGGATGACTTTGTAGGTCAAGGGATAGCCTCTGACCTGGTTCTTATGGGTGTACGGCTCTTGCAGGATAATTACATCCGTGTTGTCCTCTTCTGCCCGAATCCTGATTTGGCCGACCACAGCCCGGGCCCGCTGCACGTTAATTTGCATTATTTTTACCTCTTCGAAGTTAAATTTTTTAAGATGTCTCCCCATAATCGATCCGTTGTTGGTGCTGACCCTTGGCTTTTATATATGTTGGACATATTCTGTCTCTGATGGAATGTGCTGAGTCGATTTTGAAACTTTTACAGTTCACACAAATAGGATCTTTGGTTTTGTTAGGACAGCTGCTAAATTCGTGGCCTTTTTCAGCACAATGGCACTGTCTGGATACAAGTGTGTGAGGTGTGGCCGAACCTACAACACTTGAAGCATTTAGGCACAGCCACATGTTCGCGAAAGCGGTGGCTGCCCCAGTTTATGTAGACCCTTGCTTGATTGTTAAGGACCTTCCAGGCGATTGGGTTGATTTGAACAATCCAGTTTTTGCCTCCTCCTCCTTTGACTTTTTTTGAGTATTTAGGTGTGATTAAGGCATCTGCCTCTAAGTCTGGGAAGTACTCCTGCAAGTTCCTACAGTATAGTTCCTCAGTGAGTTGCTGCGGGGTCAGGTTGTCACTGAGGTCAAAAATGATGATAGAGGGCCCCAACTTTTTTGGCGGCTCTGCCTTTAGACCCATTGTCATTATTTTTGCATTGGTCATAATTTTGTTAGCTTCTTTTTTAGTTTCCGTTTCGATCACTATGCCTGTATTTCTAGTTTTTCTTATTGCTTTTATTTTCGTAGTTTTGAGATCATCTTTCAACTCTGTCATTATTTTGGTCTTGATTTGTTCACTTGTATGTGATTCTTTGGAGTTAATGGGTCTGATAACGACCAGATTCTGCTGTTTTATCAGGGTTCTCTTTCTTATATGCTGGGGGTTTTGTTGACTGGTCTCTGGTGGATGCCCTTGGATGGAGGCACCCAGTTTAGAGGTTGGAAGGTTCTTAAATACAGCACCGGCATAAGAGGGCACTGTAGTTGATTCAGGTTCTGTGGTTAGGCCCAGTTCCCGCTCGGGTGAAGACTGCGGAAGCTTAGCGCAGATGTCTAAGGCCTTTTCCAGTATTGTAGACCTTGTCTTGATTTCTTCATTGACAGCTTTTAGCTTCTCATTCTCGATTAGAAGAGCTGTTGTGATTGTTTCTAGGCTTGTCCAAAGCTCCTGGACATAGTTTCCAGTGGCTTTGGTGAATCTTATGGAGTCTTGGTTGAGGAGTGCCACCAAGTTCCTGTGCAAGACTGAGATGATCTGATGGAAGGAGGTGGTGTCTCCCTCATTAAAGAGGCCAGCCAGAACAGGTGGTGCAGGAATGGTAAGCATACTGGATGGTGGGATCCCAGATGAGACCACTTGGTCCAGAGTAGACGGTAGTTGTGTAGCCAAGAAATCTGCTGGGGCAGTTTGAAGGGACAGAGCTGATGGAGTTTGGTGAGCACCTGAGGAGTTTTGCGTCTCAGAAGCAGCAGCTACAGGAGTGTTTGGAGCTGCAGGTAAGGCTGCGGTTGAGGTGGAGTTTGCCATCGATTCGAGGATGGAGGCAGCTACTGGTGTAGAGATTCTTTGGTCCAAGGTGGAAGCTGAGTAATTATGGTCTATGTAAGGTGATATACAAATATTATTCATCTGTGCAGGAAGTGGAGAGCAAGAGGAGCGCAGAGGACAAGCTCTGGACCTTCCCTTGGACTTCTTTCTCTTGGAGGAGGATTTGCCAGATACTCTAAGAAGCAGTGAATTAGAAGTCTCCGATTCGTCTCTCTCAGACGTGCTAACCTCATCCTGTGAACTTTCAGTATTTTCATTATTTTCAACCATCTTGCTCTGCTGGGATGAAATATTTAAATTCAGGAGGTGAATGGTTCTACTGAATTTTAGTCAAAAATCCAGAAATGGCTAGTGAAGAATTTAAATCATTAACTGAAAAGAAGAGTTTCGAACTCTTGTCGGTAGGGGGAGCTGAAAGAGATGGGAAAAAATTTGCATATTGTATTCTTGGGCGACAGAGGATTGCTGACGTCACCCGAGGAGCAGTATTCAGATGTATCAATGCACAATAAAAGAGAGTCCCCTTCAAAAGCTATGTAAATAATATGTTCCAAAATGAATAACCACATTAATTAACTAAATAGACAATCAGTATTAATTACTACTGACATCATAATTAATAAATAAATGTTCCTAATTAGAAGTTCTAACTTAAGTTCCTGGCTTCAGGAGAACCAATAGCCGATCGCCCTGGAGGTCTCGTGATTTGTTATTTCAAACAAAGTGGCCGAAGAAGAAAGGACGAAATTATTCGCGCCAAAACAATATATTCCTCAAATCACAGCAATCAACACAATTTCACTAAAATCAGTAGCAGCTGATATGAAATTAATTAGGGTATCCATAACTCTCTAAAAGATAAGTGGTCTAAAACTATGGCAAAGAATGATAGTTAAAAACAACGGCCGGACCTATAGGGCGTAGCCATTATGAACGAGCCGTGAACCGTGAATGAACGATAAGGGTGAAGATTTAAAGTCGTTCATAACTGGAGAACGCCTTAGAAGTTAGGCATAAAATAAACATCAGTCGACTCACCGAACCAAATAGATCCACTTCGACTTGAATTTAATCCAAAATGATAAATTGGCACCACTTTAAAAAACACACTTTGAAGAGCACTAATTAACACAACCCGCATCGAACAAAGCCTCGTACTGTATACCCATTTGGCTGGTAGGGAATTTCACTTTAGACACCATACAGTCTGGACGGTATTCTTCACCACGTCTACGGCGAATCGTTTGTCTCCCATCAGAGCCATGCAGGTTGAATTCTTTTCATCCGAAAAAATAACTGACTTCCACTGCTCGGGGGTCCATTTGACATGCAGTCAGTTTTAGATAATTTAACGCAGTGGGCCGAATTGAACAAATTGAAGATCTCTGCAAGTAAGACCTGTTTTATGGTTTTCAAGAAACAATTTGATAACGGCAGACCTCCAAGAGTTCTTTTAGGTGGAGTACAGATTCCTTATGTGGCTAAAACTGAGTATTTGGAATTAATCATAGATGACAAACTTTCCTTTTTGCCACATGTTTCACACCTGAATTTAAAAGTAAGACACTTTACAGCCTCCATTGCTAGGATTTCTTGTAAGGAGTGGGGACTGAATAAGAGGGTGTTGTCATTGTATTATAAGATTATTTTTCTCCAGATAGTGGCATATTCGGCTGTTGCTTGGTTTTCTGTGGTAACTAAAACTAGGATTCGATTGAAACTTTTATCGTTTCAGCGCTCTCTGTTATTAACTTTACTGAAAGTACCTGGAACAGCGTCTACAAACGACCTACAGGTAATTGCTGGTACCATGCCATTGGATTTATTTATTGTCTACAGAGGTTTTTGTACAAATTGAAAAAGGGTATGTTGTTAACTTTTTGGATATCACAATCGATTTGAAGAATAATATTAAAGAAAAATAACGAATGTGGAATAAATTAATGGATTTATGGCAGACCAGATGGGAAAGTAGTGATGTTGGAGCTGTGACGAAGAAATATATTCCACAGGTGAACTCTGCATTGTTCACCTAGGGAACATATTGAAAAACTGTGGCATCTTGGTTTGCGCCTTCTATGTATAATTCGTTTTTGTTAACAAGACATGGCTCACTTTGGTCCAAATTTTATGAGAGAGGATTGGAGACAGATCCTTTCTGTACATGTGACGAACAGGAGACTTGGATGCATGTAATTTTTTTATGCCGGGAGTATGAAGACAAAAGGCAGACTTTGATGGCGCTTATTCCTGGCTTATCGCTTGATACAATACATTTACTTATTGCAAATCGTGACTGTTTTAATTCATTTCAGGAGTTTTCAGCTGCTGTTTTTGCAAGAACTGTTCTTAGCGCATTCTTTGAGAGGCAAACCTTGTGACTGGATTGTCTTCATGGAGTTTCTTGTTGGATCCGATTCCTTGTGTCGATTCTGTGATTTTTGAGAACGTTGGGTTCAACTATTGGTTCCTACCTCTGGCTAGCAGCTGTAGTGCTGGACCTAATTCATAGCATTGGGTCTGGTGCTCTGGTTAGTTATCTTTTGTGCAGTGATAACGAATACTTCTTTCTAGAATCTGGTGTGCTGGACCTGATTCATTGCGTCGGGTCTGGTGCTCTAATGGTTCTATTATCCATGGCGTATAGTTGGACATTTGCTGGACAGTACCTTTATTAGGTTTGGAGGTTCCAGTGCATGTGGAACAGCATATGATGAAATATTCAGTAGAACTGTGCTTTTTGAAGTTTATAGTTGTACCATCCAGACTATTGATTATTAGTGTTGTTTAATTTTATTTTTTTTTTCCTGCTGGCTCCCTATTATGGGCAAGCTGGGGAGTAGAGTGTAGAGTGTGTTTAGTGTCAAACAGCACCAGAAGTTTCCCCCATCTCCGCGTAGTATACATTGTGGGTGTGAAACAAAACACTGTCAATGCCAGAGGTTTAAAGGTATATGGATTTTGTATATGTGTAGTGTCGTGTACCGTTGTTCCTCTGGTCATTTAGCCACTGAGCCCCTAATGGGTCCCAACGTTGTCCACACTCCGCCCCGTGGAGGCAGACCAGGTACATCAGTATTATAGTTATTTACTCTGACAGGTCCTGCCACCTAATTTCCTGAGATTTCAGTGGCTAGGAAAAAAAAAAAAAAAACGCTGCAGATAGGGGTCAGCCAAAAGGAGTACTGGTTATGCGATTTGATGTTGTTATTAAGTTTTTGGGTGTAGGGCTCACGCAATTTAGAGATGGTTCGGACGCTGGTTAGCGGGATTGCTGGCACTCACTGGTATTGCACTACCTGCAGTGAGTGCGGGATTTCATGAGCGAATTGCGCTACAGTAAAATCAGACCCAGGTAATTCAACATACTTTTCCAGGCCTGCTTTGTAAAGACATATTCACAAGTTCTCAAGGTAGAGTTTGGCTTATGCCTGGGAGCTATCCTGATTAAAGAATACACTTACACAGACACGAGTGTTTAATGATATGTACAGAGCATCTAATTATATTAAATATATATTGTATATAAATCATGTATATACTTTGATGTACATAATCTTGGACTATACTGTGTGTAATTAATAAATGAATGAATGAAAATGAAAAATTTGACATGCTTCTTACACCAAATTAATCGGGCCTTTTTCATTTTTTGTGTGAGGAGGGGCTCCTTCTTAGGATGACGGGCTATAAGTCCATTTTTTAAGAAGCGTCTTCTGACTATTACTGCACTAGCTACCATTCCTGTATGTTATTCCCGTTATCTTTTCTGCTCAGACAAAGAAGCTTTACGGTTTTTAAGGCATAAGCGCTTCAAAATGCGGTTCTGTTTTGGCGTAGAGATTCGTTTGCGGCCGGTTCCTTTTTTTCTTATCAGCACAACCAATATTCTTTAGTTTGAAAAGAAATCTACGCACTGTCGACTGCTTACAAGACACTCTATAAGTTATATGAGGGGAAGAATATCCTTCTTCACGTAAAGCAACAACAGCACACTTTCTTCATGGCGTCAACTGCACGTAACTCGCCATCCTGACACAAGCAAGGAACGATTGCAACTCTTGCAGAGCGTTCTTATATAGCCGAAAGTAACAGCTGATGCAATATTACGTCATCACCTACGAGTGTCAATCTTATCTGATGCAATCTGTAAGAAATATTGCCATATGCTTAGGTTATTCGGACGACAATTACAATTTTAAGGGGTGATGCACTTTCTCTGAACACCAGTGTAGGTTAATGGGTTTATTTATTAATATAGTGAAATTTAATGAACAGACCTTCATCTTTACAGAATCGATGTCACGATCAACTCGCTACTACCCCTATACCTACACTAAATTAACGCTATCATCCAGTTTTTTTTTTTTTTTTTCATTTTTTGCTACTGCAAGACATTAGAGCTGTATGTAAACATCTGATCTCAATGTGCTGTTAGCTCGAATGTTCCCTTATTTTGTGGGCCGTTATTTTGACAGTCTACTCTATACGAGATTAGCAATGCTCGTAGGTATGTACCAGCACTGTGGGTTTCAATAATGACAATTGGCACAAAAGAAAAACAAAAAAATTCCAAGCATTTCAAAATAGGAAGTGACTTATTCATCTTATAAATACACATGGGCGTAGCAGAGAAAAGAACGATTACAAACACCCAAAAACTCATAAAAATGTTTTATTTAAGGAATTAAATACATACCAACTTAGAGTGTAGAGAAAAATGCATTTCAATTATTGAACATAACACCTTGAAGGTGACCTCCACTTTGATGCACACAATTCTCCAACCTTAAGTGCATATTGCCCACTACACACTGCATTATGTTTTATTAATTCAATTTAATTAGCAATAATTGTTATCCTCTGTACAGCACAGTGGTTATAATCATCTTTCTCCCCGCACTAGGTGGTATAGGCTTTGGTTCAAATCCCGTGAATGATGCCATGAGCTTTTTTTCACCGTGTCTCAGTTAGCCGGTCACAGGTGAGAACGGAAAAGTTCTTCTCCCCATAAATTCTGGTCTTTCGTCCATAAAAACAGAAAAGCCTACCATTTAACACAAGCAATTTAAATAAATAAATTTTCTAGTTATACTCTGGGGAAACCACATAAAGGCAGAAGAGTTAACAAGATGGAGAGAATCCAAGAATGTTACATCATATTTAGTACACTGGTGTGCAAAACTTAAGGACCCGTCAGGTTTTCACCTCTGGCTTTTCATAGGAGTACCCTGGATAATGGAAAAGCATACCAAAAGAACCTCGTGAGGTACAGAAATGATGAAGGAGACAATACCGACACAACATCGGAACCAAAACGGTACAGAAGAACTTTATTCAAAAATGGCAACATATCACTGCCTGCCATGATACAGATGCATCATTGACAAAGATGGAACAAAGAATAGAGGTGGTCCTCAGTAGGAGATATGGCCATCCGTAATGTCAATGCAGGCTTTTCACCGCCTGTCCATACTTAGAACAATGTTGTTGATAAGTTCTTGAGGCAACATCGCCCATTTCCATGTCAGCGCCATCTTCAGCAGAAGAACATTGTCTGGTAGGTGTGGACGTCCCGCTAGGCGTCTCCCTAGAGCGTCTCAAACGTGTTTGATGGGATTTAGATCGGCAAACGGACAGGCCAATTAATGCCCTCACTTTCCAAAAGCATATCAATAGCTCCAGTGCGATGGGATGTGGCGTTATAATCCATAAACACAAACTAGGCGCCAATGGCACCTCGGAACAGACGCACAGGGCGAAGGATTAGCATTAGTATTAGTATTAGTATTAGTAACGGCCGTATGGTGCAAGAAAGCCTATGGCTTATGCTGCACCAGCCAAAAAAAAAAAAATTCCGAACAAAACAATGGTAAAAAAAAAATTAAATAAATAAATAAATAATAATAATTAATAAATAAATAAAAATAATAAAATGAAATAAAAATAAATAAAAAGGAAATTAATCCTATCATCCTATGCGCTTCCCTTACCCGAAAGTACTATCCAGATGACCTTTGAATTTCCCCAAACTGTCGGCCTCTACCACCCATGAAGGCAACTTATTCCAGTAATTTATAACTCGCTGGCTAAAATAAAACTTCCTGCAGTCCAATCTAAACATTTCCCCCCGTAACTTGAATTTATGTCCCCTAGTTCTAGCATCATTTATAATCTTGAAAATTGTATCCTCATTCATTTTACTGATGCCTCTCAGAGCCTTAAACACCTCAATCAAATCTCCTCTAAGGTGTCTAGTTTCCAAACTCTGCAACCCACATATTCGAAGTCTTTCTTCATAAGGACGCCCTTTTGCCGATCTCACCAGGTGAGTTACCCTTCTTTGCACCCTTTCAAGAAGCTCGATGTCTTTCTTTAGGTGCGGTCTCCATACTTGAACACAGTATTCCAAGTGTGGTCTAACATAAGCCTTATATAATGGGATTATCACGTCCCTATCTCTACTTGCAAAATTTCGATAGATCATCGATAGGACACCATGGGCCTTCCTTGCAACCTGTTTACAATGCTCAGAGAATTTCATGTCTGACCGTATCGTAACACCCAAGTCCCTTTCCTCCAGTACTGGGTTTAGTTGAACTCCACCAAGTGAATAAGTTATTTTGGGATTACTGTTTCCCAGATGTAATACCTTGCACTTTGTTGGATTAAAGCACAGCTGCCATTTTTCTGACCATTCTTGAAGTCTATCTAGGTCTCTCTGAAGAAGCTCAGCTTGACAGTGATCATTAACTACTCTACCAATTTTAACATCATCTGCAAATTTAGACATCACGCCCTCTATCCCTTCATCAATGTCGTTTATGAAAATTAAAAACAACAGTGGTCCTAATACTGATCCTTGGGGAACCCCACTTCTTACATCAACCCAATCTGAGGAATAGCCATTTATCACAACCCTCTGCCTCCTGCCCTGAAGCCATCCTTCTATCCATCTAAGGATTTTCCCAGTGATTCCAACCTGTTCCAGCTTATAAAGCAACCGCTCATGTGGGACTGAGTCAAAAGCTTTGCTGAAATCTAAATAAACAATGTCGAAATTATTCCCTAAATCCAGCTCGTGAGTGACCCTTTCGAAATAGCGAACCAGATTTGTTAAACATGATTTTCCCTTTACAAAACCATGCTGAGTATCCTTGAGAATTTCAATTCGATCCAAATGATCCTGAATTCCACCCTTGATCAATGCCTCCATGATTTTCCCTACTACTGAAGTCAGACTGACAGGTCGATAATTTCCCACTTCTCTTTTAGAGCCACCCTTATGTATGGGAGATACATTTGCACTTTTCCAATCCAAGGGAATCTCCCCAGAGTCTAGTGATGCTCTAGTGATTAGCATTAGCATTAGCATTAGTAGAGGCATTTGATGCAAGAAAGCAAGCTTATGCAGCATCAGCCAAAAAAAAAAAAAATAAATAATAAATAAATAAAATATAACCACTTCCACTTCACCCCTCTGTTCGTTCGAAATACCTGTCCAGCTGAGCCTTAAACTTATTCAGGCTATCAGCCGCCACGACAAGGGATGGAAGTCTGTTCCACCAACCAAACACCCGCTGGCTAAAGGCAAATTTCCTCACGTCTATCCTACATCTGTCTTTCCTCAATTTGAATTTATGCTCTCTCAGGTGATTATTCTGAGCAAGAGGAAGAATCCCATCAGCCTTGAGCATGCTCAAACCATTCAAGGCTTTATACACCTCTATCAGATCACACCGCCGGTGCCCAGCCTCCAGACACTGCAATTCGCAAAACTTACGCCCTTCCCTGTAAGAGTACCCCTTTGTTCCACTCACCAGTCCCCCTGCCCCTCTCCGTACTCGCTCCAGCATCTCCACATCCCTCCCGAAATTATTACCTCAGTACAGTAGCGTGCATCGGTTACAGTACCGCCTTCCAGTATCTAGAGTTGTGTACGCCCATCCAAGATAACGCCTGCCCAGAAGAGAACACCTCTACCGCCATATCGATCCCTTTTGGTGATTTTTGCGGGGTGATACCGTGTGCCAACCTCTCGCCAGATTAGCTGACGTCCAGAATCTCTGCTGAGGTTGAATCTACTCTCATCAGTAAAGAGTACCTTACCCCATTGCGCTGCTGTTCAGTCCTTGTGTTCAATGCACCACTGTAAACAGTGTTTCCGATAGCCAGGCGTTAAAGGGACACAACGTACTGGCTGTCGATAAAACAGTCCACCTTTGTGGAGTCGCCTGGCCACAGTAAACCGCGATATCCTGCATCCTGTGCTCCAGTGCAGCTGGTTTGCAATGGGACAGACACCAGAGGGACAGTTTGCAATGAGGGACAGACACCAAACGATGCTGTCTGGTGTCTGTCCCTCATGGCCTGTAGGTGTATATAGCGGTCATCATTGGGCGTTGTTTTTCATGGACGACCACCACTGGTTCTTCGTACAGCTGTACCTGTCGTTCTGAAGGCCAACCACGCATGTGAGACGATGCTATGGGCGATACCGAACCCTGCAGCAACACTCATCGCACTTCGACCTTCCAAATTATTCGACCCCGGGTTAAGTCATCCAGATATTGTCTACTGGCCATTTCGTGCTCACCATTCGGTAATTTGCACATAACTGCTGAACTGCTGATTTTATCTGTTTATGTGAGCCCTCTCATCACGATTCAAAGTTATCCAAATCACCACAGACTGTTTCATCTGATTTTGTGGTTGTAACCTTTAGAAATAATGTTGGTCCTTAAGTTTAGCACACCAGTGTAGTCAGGCAGGCTTGAACCATGGTCATTCAAACTGGGTGCACTTTTGTATCCCCACGTTTAACCACTCTTTACAGAGGCCTTAAAAGATCTGAACAAATTCCAACATCATGCAACAAGATGCGTGCTCAGATATTTCAAAAAGAGGGGTACTTGGCCATCGATTTACACATAATAAACGGATAGATGAGATAATTTTTCCGAATAAAGCAGGGTTTTTTTTGTTTGTTTTTTTCACCTTTCATATTTTAATCAGGTGGTAAATGTAATAAGTTCATTTCAACTGGGATTTTGTTTTGCAATGTTAATTTTTGTTTTACACTATATTGATTACCCACACAAGATTTCTGAGTTGAAGCTCAGAAAAAGAGTGGGCAATCAGCATAAACCTTGCATTTCAAATAGCTCCAACCAAAAATATGTTGCCAGATCAGGCAATCGTGATGGCCAAGAAATGTTTCCATTGCTGAATATGATATGATTCAGAAACAACTGTCTTACAGCATTCATTACTTCATTCCCATGTGTTGCTGGAACCACATATAATTAAACTTGAGAAAACTGGGCTGGGTTAATATTGTCTGAAAGATCTTGTTCCGATGGACATTCGGCAGATGCTATAGTTCTGCCGTTTTCATTGTCATGGGTGCATCCACGGGCAAGTTAGGCGATTAAAACACTTAATATCAATGATTTCTGATTATATCATGGTACTTTCGTGTAATGTCCTCGTGGGTAACACTGTTTGTAGAATTGCATTTTTCTCACACTGGGTGGAAAAACCTAGGCTCGGATCCCGTCGATGACGTGAGAATTTTCATGGGCTTCTTTCACAACATGTCTGAGTTAGTCAGTCTCAGTAGAGGATCGTTTTTTCTCCTGAAAACTGGGGTTTTTGTCGTCCAACAAACAGAAAATTGACCACAGAACACACACAATTTAGAGAGTACATACGGAGCAATATGGCCTTAGTCTCTAATGCTTCTATATACCAACAACAACAACTGTCATGTAATAACGTTTTGTAAAAGCTACCACTATAGAACAAATGAGCAACACCTCCAAAAATAGATGCACAATAGTCTTAGATGTTAATGCGCCATAAAACTCCTAATAATAAAAACCATCCTCCCAAAATAAAATTTCTAACTGTGCCACCGTTCATCACCATCTCATCCTCGTAGAGGTAGGAGCCAATAATCCTGAGAGTATTGCAAACCATACTGTAACTATGCTACTCGGTAAAGCTGCACAATGCAAGAGATTGCAGTTTTCATCTCATCACTACCAAAAACCAGATAGATCAGTCAATCAGTTAATCAGTTTCGTCTATCAACATCAAATGACCAGTTAAACAAACTTTTTGGAGTTGGTAAGATGATAACATTTATCTCCTGCGCTATGAACCTTTAGACAGTGCTACAGTTACAGTATGGTGTGCAGTATCATCTTCTGCCCTGGTCTACTGCCCCATGGTCACTAGATTTGCAGGGGAAATAGTGGTTTTTATAATCGACCATTTCTCTGCTGTACCCTATACATCTGGGTGGTCAAATTGAGCTAGAACTAATTTTAAGAGCATTCAAACTGAGAATAATTACCAAAGAATTACTTTAGTGGCACCTAGTAAGTTAATATATACAGGGTGTCTCAAAAATACACGGCATAACTTCAGGATTGAGTTCCTCATATGTAGACAATAAAAATATTTTATATCAACATAGTTCCGGAAATGCTTGGTTTCCGAGTTTTGAAGGTCTGTCTATGACACTTAACTGATCACAGATCACATCATCTTATAGTAATTGTTCAAAATGTCCACTTTCTGCCTGAAGACAGGCCTCACATCGACGTCTCATGGACTTGCGGAGACGAAGCCAAATTCCTGGCATGTTTCGTATTGTCTCACAACCTGCTATAGTTCGATTGCAGAGAGTTTCCACATCAGCTACCGGAGTCTAATACCCCAATGACTTTAAATGGCCCCACAACAAGAAATTTAGTGGATTTAAATCAGTGAGCGTGAAGGCCAGGCAGTTGGTCCACCCCCTCTACTTCAGGAGATCTTGGTCGTCCTCTGTCGGCAGCACGAGGTGTAAAGTCCCATGTTCACAAAAGCGGCGATGGATACCTTAAAACGTTTTCCTGTCTGGGAACCTTTCGTGGTACAAACGACGAGCCTCCAGAGCATTGCCGTCCGCCAAACCGTACATAAAGTGCATATCCGCTTGCTCCCGATTTGAGTACATGGTCGGAATGGAAAACCGCCAGATTCTGTCAGTACCTTGTGATGAAGGAAATCACCGGCGGTAGATAAGACATTCTGGTTAATAACTCGGGAACCAAGCATTTCCGGAACTATGTTGATATAAAATATTTTTATTGCCTACATATGAGGAACTCATTCCTGAAGTTATGCCGTGTATTTTTGAGACACCCTGTATACCCATATATGTATTGTGTATGTAAATTGTGTTCTCTGGTCGATTTTCCTGTTTTGCTGGACGAAAAAAAAACCATTCCTGGGGCGACCTTTCTATCTACTACTGAGACCAACTAACTCAACAACGGAGTAACAATAACCCATTAAAGTTCCTCACGTAATCGACGGAATTCGAACAGAGGCTTTTTCCACTGGTGTGGGGGAGTGGTACAAAGATAACTAATTTCAAAACTATTATTCCGTTTATTGACGCCACACTGTAAATCGAGAAAAAAATAGAGCCAACATTAATTTTAAATGTTGCCGATAGACAACAGAAATAAATCGTTTATTCACATACAATTTATCATTTCTGTGTGATGTAGTTGCTCTAAATTCTTTTTCACTGTTCAGAGAGTGGTGGCAAGATATTGTACTGTTATCTTTAAATTTTATGGTTATACTCCAGTTTATGAGTACACCTTCGGTGACGATATCACTGTCCTACCCGTGCAGATACTGAGAATAGTAATGGCAAAATCGAAATATCTGATAAACGCATTTGGACTTTCTTACCTATTCTATGCACATGTGTTAGTTAGATCAAATTGTTTAGCTTTGGAACCAAAGCTACCTGTCCCCCAATTCAAACACATCTTCCTTGTTTTTAATGATATCTTACATCACACTGAATCGATAGACAGCACTTATTTTTGAATGCCAGACTACTTTTTTCAAGTAACATTTCTCTTCTCTCTATTCCTTCTCCTGTATATTCTTCCTAAATACATTGAAGGGACAGAATTTATGGGATACTTGATTCCTGGGCAATGCGATGCCGTCACAGCTCTCGCTAGTGGACAGACCCACCTCTTTGTCTACTAGCTTTGCAGCGGACAAAGGTATATAGGTACACAGCATTCACGTAGACGGTAATTCGATGTCATTATGGATAAACGTCGTGAGCAAACCGACTTTGAAAGAGGGATGATAGTGGACACCTGACGCATGGGTTATTCTATTGTGGAGGTGGTACAGAAATTGTACTGTCCCCATTCGACAGTATCAAGAGTGTAACAGAAATGTCATTTCTGGAATAATATCTCATTGTAGACAGCGCTGTGGCCGGAGAAAGGTCGAGGATGAACATGACATGTATTGCATTGTTTCAGCCAACCAGGCAGTGGCACAAGTCACCGCCCACTTCAACAAGGAAATGTCTTCACCAAGACCATCAGGCAATTATTAGCTGCAATAGATTATGGGAGCCGCCGACACATCAAAGTCCCATTGTTAGCACCACAATACAGGTCTCTATGCTTCAACTGGGCAAAAGAATATTGGTACTGGACCTTCAATGATTGGAAATGGAGATCATGATCCGACGAGTCCCATTTACAGTTATGGCAAGCAAACAGGAGGGTGCATATCTGGTGAAAACTGCACAAAGCTATGCAGTCATATGAACAAGGAACTGTTTAGCAGGTTGATAGTCTGAGGTGTGTTCAACTGGTGCACATTAGGATCTCTGGTACATCTATATGCATCTCTGAATAATCCAGGTTGTGTCCATTCTTGCAGACCACTTGCATCCCTCCATGGTCATTGTGCATCCACAAGGCAATGGACTCTACAGCAGTACAATGCACCTCCCCACAGCCGTGGTGACTAGAACATGGTTCGAAGAGTATTCCGCAGATTTCACCACCATGGAATGGCCTCCCTCTTCACAGAACATGAACTCTGTGGAGCATCTTGGGGATGCTGTGGAAAGGTCCATGACGGAATTATGGATAGTGGTGCAGCAAGCATGGATGGAAATACCCGTGGAATGCTTTCATGAACCCAATGACTTGCCGTGTGAGCCACATTATCTGGGAAAAAGGTGAGCCTACCCTTTACTAGGTAGGTATCCCATGATTTCTGTCCACTCAGTGTACAAGACCTAATTTAGCAAAACTCATTACCATCTATTTCTAGGTGAAACCACGTTTTCTGATAGCTTTATTGCATCAGCATGTTGTTCTAGCCAAGATTCAAACTCCCTCAGTTTCTACACTGTGCTGCCACTTTATTAGGTACACCTACCTAGTAGCGTGTTGAGCCTCTTAAACAGTCTGAATTCGTCTAGGCATGGATTAAACAAGATGCTGAAAACGTGCAGGAATGGAGTACATTGCAGATATGAGTGTGTCACACAGTTCCTTGAGATTTGACAGAGGTGTAGGCCTACAGCGAACAGCCCTCTCCAGCTCATCCCAAAGATGTTCAATAGGATTGAGATCCGTGAACTGAGCAGGCCACTGCAGCAAAGAAAAGTCATTGTCATGTTCCTGGAACCATTCCATAGTGATTCGGGCTTTGTGCACCGACACATTGTCCTGCTGGAAGTAACCATCTGGCTGAGGATCAGTCAGATGGTCAACAGGAACGGATGCACTTGGTCAACAATGATGTTTAGGTATGATGTGGCATTCAGACTTGAATTTATGGGTATCAATGGACCCAATGTGCGCCAAGAAAACATTCCCCATACCATAACACTGCCCCTGCAACCTTGCTCAGTAGTTGTTAGACACGACGGGTCCATGGATTCATGTTTTCACCAAATTTGAGCCTTCCATCATGATGCAACAGGAACTTACAGACTCGTCAGACCAAACAACTGTTTTCCAATCCTCAATAGTCCAGTGCTGGTGTTGCTGTGCCCAGAGAAGGCATGCTGTTTTTCATTGATAACAAAGGTACTGAAATGTGGCTGTGGGCTATTGTAGCCCATTCACGACAAAGTGCAACCAGTGATCTGTTGCGATATTTTGTTCTGTGCACCAAGGTTGTATGCTGACGTGTGCAACATTGCACAATTCTAGCCATCCTCCTCTGACCTCTATCAACAAGCGATTTTCTTCCACATGATCGCTGTTGTGAGGATGTTTTTTGTTCGTTGCACCACTCTTGATACACCCTTGAAACTGTGGTGCGTGAAAAGTGCAGGAGAACTGCCGTTTCAGAGATGCTTTGTGCAGCACATCTTGAACCTACTACCATGCCACATTCGAAGTCCGTTACATCTCTCCTTTTCCCCATTCTTGTTACGGTTTATATGTTTAACTGATACTAGAAAGGTTGTCTGCTGCATTTATATCCACAATTGTGGTCATGTGACTTGCAACGTTGGGATTGGGGGACAAACCATTTGTGCCCACAGCAGAGGTGTACCCAATAAATTGGCAGCACAGTGTAATTATTATTATTTATTATTATTAATAGTCATATGATGCAAAGAAGCCTGAGGCTTATGTTGCACCAGGGAAAAAAAAATAATTCCCAAGTTGACCTGAGAGGGAGAGAGTCAAAAGTAGAAGGGAATCACCAAGAAAGAGAAGAATGATGATATCCAGCTCAGGATCCTGGGTGTGCCAAGCTCATACTAACCAGATGTGAGCCCCTGGGGTTAAACAACACTGCTAACATTGCAATAAATATGGTTCAGACTAAGTATTTTTGTACTCTGCACTACTCTGACAAATCCATGTTATTTAAGTTAGTTTCCCTAGCTTTAACTTTCCATTCACGAGTCACCACTGTCCATATATAGTACAACACACAACAACGTACAGTACAACACACATTAGCTTATATGGCTCACACAATGAACAAAATGTGTGCAAGTATTACATTGATCTGTTGTCATAGGCACATCAATGACTAAGCCCATATATACTGTCTATAAATTGCATGCATTCTGTAGTTGATTTTCTGTTTGCTGGACAATAATAAAAATTCAAGTTTTCCATAGGGAAAACCCATTTTTATCCTCTTCTGAGACCAACTAACTCAGCCACATTGTGAAAAAGGCCAATTAAAATTTCTTGTCATTGGCTGGATATGACTTGGGTCTTTTCTACCATAAGAACACTTTGATATAAGTCCCCATTAAAAGGCATATCTGTACGTTCCATGTTCCTCTTCCCACAACTATCAGTTTTCCTGATGCCTCAGGCAAACTCTCTAACAGTTAAAGTCTCTTCAATAGCACCACAACAAATACGCTTCCACCCTTCATACATATTTTCCTGAAAATTACAATCTACAGAAATTCAAGTCTAATGTCAATAAGTATCTCCTTTCATCTCCTCAACTCATGCATGGTACTAAGTAACAGAGGTTCCAATACCTCTTGTTTAGGGTTTCATAAAAAAAAAGAAAAAAAAAAAGAAAAAAAGAAACAACTGACAGTAGCAGTTAGTCATCAGAAGCAAACAATGAGTGACATTTATCATGCAGTGTGGTAGTAGTAGTAGCAGTGGCATTTGATGCAAGAAAGCAAGTGTATGAGCTTATGCAGCATCAGCCACAAAAAAAAAAAAAAAAAAAATCACACCATTCCCTCCAAATGCCTGTCCAGTTCATCCTTAAATTTATTCAACCTATCAACTTCCACAATGACAGATGGAAGTTTGTTCCAGCAATTAAAAGGCAAATTTCTGCACATCTAATCTACATCTGTCTTTTCTTAATTTGAATTTATGCCCCCTTAGGTTCGTAATCTGAACAAGTGGAAGGATCCCATCAGAATTCAGCGTGCTCAACCCATTCAAGGCCTTATATACCTCAATCAGATCACCGCGCAGGTGCCTAGTCTCCAGCCACTGCAATTTGCAGAACTTAAGCCTCTCTTGGTAAGAGGATCCCTTCATTCCCCTCACCAATCTTGTTGCCCTTCTCTGTACACGCTCAAGTAAATCTACATCCTTTCTAAAATGAGGCCTCCAGACCTGTACGCAGTACTCAAGGCGTGGCCTGACCAATGCCTTATACAGAGGGATAATCACCTCCTTTTCCCTGATAGCAAAATTCCTATATATCATTGACAAAATCCCATGACCTGCCCTGGCAGCCTGTCTGCATTGCTCAGAAAACTTCATATCTGACTGCACAATTACTCCCAGGTCTTTTTCATTTTCTACCACCTTAAGTGTAGTACCACACAGTTGGTACGTTTCTCTGGGGTTACTTCTACCCATATGCAGTACTTTGCATTTGTCAAGGTTAAACTTCAGTTGCCACTTCTTAGCCCATCTGCCCAAATTATCTAGATCCTGTTGCAGTAGCACACTGCCATTACTGTCATTAACAACCCTGCCAACCTTTGTATCATCTGCAAACTTCGACATTAAGCCTGATATACCTTCATCAATATCATTGATAAATATACAAAACAACAGTGGCCCTAACACCGAACCCTGTGGGACTCCACTAATAACATTAGTCCAAGAAGAGCAGCACCCATTGATTACCACCCTCTGTCTTCTCCCACTTAACCATCCAACCATATCACATATGACTTTTATCAGCAAATAGCAAAAAAAAAACCTTCCAGATGCTAATGCAAAGTTTCTGTAGGTTCATATAACTGACCACTGTCTATTTTCAATGCTGGTATTGGGAAGAATTATATTAAGAGGAGCTAATCATTAAGTTAACAGAATTTTCTTATCAAAATTTTCAAAGTTCATTATCTAACTATAATGAAACTACAATAAAACTGAAATCCTATTCAGCCCATGGAGAACAATAAGCAGTGAACTCTCCTAAATTATACTGATGAAGGTATCCAGGCTATAAAAAATTTCAATGATACTGGGGAGATTGGCAAAGACACTAGCCAAATTATGCTGCTTCACTAACACAATCTAGACTTAGTGCACAAATGGTTAGCAAAATGGCAATTGCAGTTTAATGCTACCAAACGAGGTCTTTCACCTGGGAAATGATAAGCTACAGATAATCTATACATGAGGGAGGGGAGCTAAAGGTAGTAGCAAATGAGAAAGACATGCATGTTGATAAAGGTAGACAAGTTCTCCATACAATGTATGCAATACAAGCAGCCAAGTTAGATATGGTGACTTACTCTGGTGGGAAACACAATGGTTATGAACACTGTCCCAGCCCTTGTGAAAAAGGCTATGTTTGGATCTTATCAAGAAGAGAAATTTTCATGGGCCTTTTATCACACTGAATTAGTGGCCAAGTAAGTTGCAGTTGTCAAGAAACATTTTTTTTCTTTTCCATTTTTTCCAAGAAACATAGCTTACCTTTTTTCTGGATGAAAATCCAGAAAAAAGGTAAACTAATCATGGAATACATGTAACTTACAGATGCCTTAGTTTAATAATAGTGGGATGTGATGCAAGAAAGAAAATGTATGAGCTTAGGTAGCATCTGCCAAAAAAAAAAAAAAAATTCATACATCCATTTCCTTTTTCTTTGACATAAAACAAATGTGGTGCCTTATCAAAGATTTATCAGACGTTTGATTGTAGGAAGGGGTAAATTACAATTCACTATGTGTGTCAATGGTGAGACTGATGCCGTAGCCGAGTGGTCAGGTATGCGGGTGCATACGCACGCCTTGAGTGACCCGGGTTCAAGCCCATGACTGCTGAATACAGTGTTTCTTGTATTCATTCTATGTACCTTGTGAGCTCCTCTGACCATGTGGTCGTCTCGAAGTATAAACAGAAAATTTCTTTATTTCTTTATTTGGGTCTGGAGGCTACATCTGAAAAAAAAAAAAAAAAAAACCCCAAACTGCACAAAACCCTGGCTTCCTTGCATCATTCAGCCCTTATAGCACTAGTGGTGGCACAGTGGGCCATATGATTTTATAAAAATGACTGAAGGGCAGTGTTAAGATACAATTAACCTTCGATTGCTGACAAAACATGAGATGCACCACTTTGTGCATCTCAGATTCTTTGTTATAAATGAAATCAAATCCTCCCACTAACTTTGCCCACCAATATTGTCTAACTGATTACACAGTATTTTCGGTTTTCATTTTGTATACTGTGAATTTGAAGATGTTAAAATTTTTGTTTAGCATTTAACAGATGCCAGGCAAGCAAAAGTGTCTACCTTTCTTCAAGGCAATGCTCATGCAGCATCTGAAAGATGCCAGTCTGGAATTCAAGCTGATGTGGGCAGGATCAGTGACATTAAAAATTCAAAAAAAATTACCAAAACTTTTTTATTTTTATTATTGGTATCTTTCATTTATTTTCATTTGATAATTTTTAATTGGGTGTTTGGCAAATCATAATTAATAGATTACCATTTTCATAATTCAATAAAAAATCTAAAAATAGAATTTTTATAATTAAAAGAAAATGAGGATCACATAGATGCCACACAAGTATCCATGCTAAATTGGATGAGACTAAATTGGATGAGAGCAAGAGAAGGTTAAGTATATATAAAATAATATAATTAAATATTCATTTTTATCAGTAGTTAGAATTTGAAACGTTTTTGAATGAAATTAATTGTATATTTTGGTTATGAAATTTCTACCCAAATATTCTATGAGTAAGTTCTCTGCAGCAATGAATAAATAAGTCAATTTTTAGATGTTCCAAAATGTCTTGATTTTAAAACAGTTTTTGCATTGAATATTTCTTACGAGACCAGACTAATATCTTTTTAGTTTGTTAAATGTTTTTGGTTCCACAGGTGATGGGTGGACTTCTCATGAGTGTGAACTATAAATGTATCTGACTTTAAATTACCTGATAGTCAATAAATACATATTTTTAGCTCTCTTGAAGTTAACTTGCCAAGTTTCACAAAGGCTTATCATGGCTATGAAGTGAAAGATGTCTTTTCAGATTTATAGATGTTGAAAATGCACTTCCACATGTTTCACAAGTGAAGGATTTCTCCCGATTATGGGCTATTAAGTGCGATTTCAGACTACCTGAGTGTGAAAATGCTTTGCCACATATTTCACAAGAGAAATGTTTCTCCTGGGTGTGAACAAATAGATGCGATTTTAGATTACTTGTTCTTGAAAACACCTTCCCACATATTTCACAAGCGAAAGGTTTCTCCTGAGTGTGAACCAACATGTGCGATTTCAGATTACCTGTTCTTGAAAATGGCTTGCCACATATTTCACAAATGAATGGTTTTTCCTGGGTGTGAACTAACAGATGTCCTTTCAAGTGACCCGATTGTGAAAATGCTTTTCCACATAATTCACAAGTGAAAGGTTTCTCATGAGTGTGAATTATTAAATGTTTTTTCAAATTACCTGAGTGAGAAAATGTCTTGTTACATATTTTACATGAAGCAGGTCCTTCCTGATGAATTACTAGATGTCTTTTAAAATCATCTGATCTTGAAAATGATTTTCCACATACTTCACAAATGAAGGGTTTCTCCTGAGTGTGAACTAGCAGATGTCGTTTTAAATCTCTTGATCTTGAAAATGCCTTACCACAGGTTCCACAAGAGAAGGGTTTCTCCCGAGAGTGAACTAACAAATGTCGTTTTAGATTTTTTGATTTTGAAAATGTTTTACCACATGTTTCACATGAAAAGGATTTCTCCTGAGTATGAATTAACCACTTCATTTTTATCTGACTTGAATATATATTACCACTGATGCCACATTTCAACTGTTTCTGCAAACCGGCTTTTCCAGTTTTAATGCAATTATTCTTTGACTGCTTTCTGTAATTCTTTCTTTCAATAATTCCTCTTTGGGTATTTGAATTCTGTTTAGTTACAAACCGCAGTATTGAATTTTCTCGCAATTCTGGTATTTTATATTCCAGAAGGTGTTCTTTTTGGAAAACTTCTTCCTTGTCAGTTTCATTTGTAGACATTTTTTGACTGCTGCTTCTTGATGAAGTTGTTTGTCATATAGCTGTTCCTGATACCACTATTAATTGGAAAAGTAATTTAGTTTTCTTGCTGAATCTGAAACAAAAATAAAAAAATATATATAAGCTTTATATACACAGCACACATAATGAAAACATATTTCTGCTTCATATATAATGATAAATGCGAAAGAAAGAAGCTGTAAAATAATTGTAGGTATATGAATATGTACTGGTATATGTAGTGCTGTTTATACTATGATAAAAGTATTGACACAAAAAAAAAAAAAAGGGAAATCAGGATACATGATGAATGGCACATAAAAGGCAACTCAAAAATGGAAATCAGTATTTCATAAGACTATTCTGTATTGAAAATATAAATAAAAATGTGTAGAATCATTTAAAAATAAATGATTCTACACATTAAAAATTGGGTCCTACATTTCAATTTGGTTGCACCTGTTCCAGCAGATTTACATCTTCCTAAAGCGCCAGACCTGTATACAGTGTTCACAATGTGGCCAAACCATGGCCTTATACAAAGGAATAATCACCTCCTTATCCCTGCTAGCAAAGTTTCTGTATATCATTGATAAAACCCCATGAGCTGTCCTGGTAGCATGTCTGCACTCTCAGAGAATTTCATGTATGACTACACAATTATCTGCCAAGTCTTTCTCATCCTCCATTACCCTGAGTGTAGTACTACGCTGTTGATAAGTTACTCTGAATTACTACTACCCCTGTGCAGTACCTTGCATTTGTAAACATGAAACTTCAACTGCCCATTTCTCAGCCCATCAACCCAATTTTCCTAGATCTTGTTGCAGTAGCTCACCCTGATGGCCATCGCTAACCACCCTGCCAACCTTTGTATCATCTGCAAACTTAGACATTAAGCCTGATATATCTTCATCTATATCATTCATAAATATTGAAAACAACAATGGAACAGCACCAAACCCTGGGGAACTCCACTAATAGCATTAGTTCACAAAGACCAATGCCCATTGATAATCACTTTCTGTCTTCTTCCACTTAACCATCCTTTATCCATGGCAGTAACTTGCCCTTAATGCCACATTGCTCCAGTTTGTACAGCAGTCTTTTATGTGCAACAGTAAGTATTGTCCTATCTAGCTATGGCAATAAAATTAATAAAAGAAATGTTTGCATATTCTAAGGAAACACAGCAATTTTTAACCATCTGAGAATACAGATAAATAGTTTAGGAATAACTCAAAAAGATATAGAAGAGCAAGCATTCATTTTATCAGTGGTTGGAATTAATTATTTTGGTTATGAAAATTTCTACCCAAATATTCTATAGAATATTGGGGGGGGGGGGGTATATAATGTAATCTGAAATAATCTAAGCATTAATCAGGATACCACAGTTTAAAAAAAAAACTATAGGAAGACATATGCAGCTGAGATGAGAGTTACAACAACAAAAATAAAACAAATGAAATGAAAACGAAAATATTCAGAAAAATAACTAATAAACACTAAGTTAAAAGTGAGGGAATCGGGAAACTATGTAAAATACAACCTATCAACAAGTAGAATTTTTTTTTTTTTTTTTTTGTTGGTTGTTGCCACATTGGCTTCTGTGGCCATAATGCACCTCCCAAAGTTTTTGCATTTACTCTGATCCAAGCCCAAGGCAGGATTCGAACCCACGACTTTTGTGTTGCCAGGCAAGCACTTTACCCACCCGGCTAGTCCGGTCGGCCGCAAGTTGATATAAAACAGGAAAAAATAATGGGAAAAACATATAGATAGGATGGATAGTAACATATGAACAAAAATATTAAAGAACTGGAGAGTAACAGAAAAAGAAGGGGAAGGCAATGGAAAGATGATTTACTTCAGCATTTCCCAAAGTGGGGTCCATAGACATAGACCAGTTCCAGGAGGGAGGTCTGCAAAATGTTCAGAAGGTATCAAGTAATGTGTTTATTTTCTTAAAAAATATACTAATAGAATCCCAATGAATTTCGCTATAGAACATTATTTATTTTCGATACAATTAGTATATATAATTGTTAAACATATTTCATATTATTCGTTCTATGTATAGCAAATTGATGATAAATAAAGTTGTTATTATTATTATATATATATATATATATATATATATATATATATATATATGTATGTAGGGGCCCACAAACTTGTTCTGATTTTTGAAGGGGTCCATAAATCTCAGTAGTTTGGGTACCACTGATCTACCCTAAACCCAACAAGCAGAATGCTTACTAAAAGGAGCTTGCATATTCAGCTTTTTAAATCTGTAAACTGTTCTTATCTGCATCTGAAAAACTGGAGAGACAGTTTTTCAGTTGTAGATGGGGGAGAGAGATACAATTTTTCCCTAAGGAAGAAAGCTGAACATGCCTTAGGAACTGTCATTTTATTATTTTTTTTGCCATACCTTTTCTCCCACAAGGTGAAGTGATGCTCAGTAGTGATTTTTCTTGAGTGTAACCATGTTCTTCAGCATATATATGATGCCAAGAATTATAACTATAACTTTACAATGAACATTGACTTCTTAAAAATCTTTTGTTACTGGCCTCTGGCTATGGCTTATCTTCAGGGTTCATTTAGATGATATGGGGCCTAAATATGTTGTGGGATTTTGGGGCCTAAATATGTTGTGGGATTTTGGGACCCAAGGTGCTGTAGGATTTTGAAGTCCCCTACTATTACAGTATTTTTTGTATTTAAAATTTAAGTAACTAAACACACACACACACAGTGTCACAAAAGTCTGTACTTATAGGTAAAAATAAAATACATTTTAATCACTTTATTTATTGAACTGCTCAAAATGAGCTCCTTATACATTCATACATAGATCTATCTGTTTTTGTAGATTGGTGACTTTGGTGCAATACATTGTCTGCACCTGCATTTTTAAAGAGGAAGGTCATCAACATAGGAGGAAGATCATCAACATTTTTTGAGCATATGCAAGTAATTTTCACCTGTAACATTTTCCTCAAAAAAGTAAGCTCCCACCAACTTGCAATCATGGATGGTACACCAAACTGTAACCTTAGGATTAATTTGTGAGTGGCCTTTGGTTATCCAATTGGGGCTGGTATCATTCCAATACTGACAATTGCCAATTAACAGAATAATTCAATTAAAAGCAGGTCTCATCACTGAATATAATATACGACAGAAGTGGGGTGCACACTTAACGTGTATAATACCAATTCACACAATTCCATTTGTCGGTCAGTGTCATCTCCATATAATTCCTGAAGCAATTGTGCTTTGTACAGATGGAATTTGTTGCATTTCAAAATTGTTGCAGCAGACATTTGGCTAAAACTAACTTCCTGGCCAAGTTTCCTAAAAGATTTTTGGGGTCTCCTCTTAATGGTTTCAAGAATTTCATCACCTGTTGATGTCCAAGGATGACTACTATGTGGCTTGTCAAAAACTACCTGTCGTCTTTAAATGGTAAAGTAGTTTTCCAACAAATCGCTGATAGGGTTTGTTTTTTTATCAGGATGCCTTTGGTGAAATATCTTGCACGCTTCCTTCTGGCTTTTGACCACTACATGTAACAGCACAAGTTCTGCCTTCTCTTGTGGTGTGTAGTCACTCATTTTTTAATATCTCCAAAATAAAATTAATCAGTGATATCAATAATAACATAATATACCCTATGAGTACAGACTTTTATGACACCCTGTATACATAACTTTAAACATAAATTCATAAAGTCAGCAAATGGCAGTGTGCATAAAATAATTCCATTACAAAGTGAAATATACCCACTATACACCAATGAAATTTAATGTTCAATTTAATGTTTAATTCAATAATAAAATATTAAAATAAAATAATAAAAAAATGGCAGTGTGCATAAAATAATTCCATTATAAAGTGAAATATACCCACTATACACCAATGAAATTTAATGTTCAATTTAATGTTTAATTCAATAATAAAATATTGTTATTTAGATGCATCGTTACGTTGACATTCGTAGATAATGATGCCAAATATTATTATCAGCCATATGGTGCAAGGAAGCCTGATGCTTATGCTGCACCAGCCAAAAAAAAAAAAATTTCCCTATTACCCCGAGAGAGAGAGAGAGAGAGAGAGAGAGAAAGAGAAAGAGAGTCAAAAGTAGAAGGGAATCACCAAGATAGAGAAGAATGATGATATCCAGCTCAGGACCCTGGGTGTGCCATTTAAGGGCTCACCAGATGTGAGCCCTTAAATGTTAATAATTAATTTTTTTAATGAAGCCTTAAAACCATAAATTTAATTCAAATAATTAAAGAAAGTGTGGAGAGAGTGGAATCTAATATAAATGGGACAAGGTTTGGGAAGACAGTATTCTGGAACCTATTATTTATTTTATTTTATTATTATTATTTTTTTTTTGTTTCAATAGACAAAATGGGTCTTATCTCACTTATTTTTAGGCTATTGCCACCAAACCTGTTTTTTTGTTTTCATAATTTTGCTTCAAGTTTTGAATTTGATGTTAAAATTGGACTAAAAAAAGTATTACCATTTTGTAGCCGAGTGGTCAGGAGTGGGAGTGCAGTAGCACACACTCTTTGAGTAGACTGGAGTTCAAACCCTTGACTGCTAAATACAGTTTAATATACAGGGTGTTTCAGTTAAACGTTTCAGAACTTCTAGGAGGGGTAGGGTACATCCTGACAACTCGAAATCATATAGCAATGTGGGGTCGGAAATGCTTTCCTGAAGCGGTATTGTACACAGAAGTCGTCGTGCGACGTCGTGCAGCACAGATTCGATTTTCGGTCAATGAATGGGCCGGTATTATGGGAGATCACCTCATCGGACCTTACCTGTTACCGTGTCGTCTAACCTGACCTATCTACTTGATCTTTCTGCAGCAAGTATTGCCACAACTTTTGAGAGATGAACAGATTTCTGCATCGACGCAACAGACAATGTGGTTCCAACACGATGGAGCCCCTGCCCATTATAGCGGAGATGTTCGTAACTACCTGGATGTCACATTTGGTCAACAGTGGATCGGACGTGGTGGTCCCGTGCGTTGGCCTGCTCGGTCACCCGACCTATCATGTCTTGATTTTTATTTCTGGGGTCATATGAAATCGCTAGTTTATGACACCCCTGTTGACAATGCTGAGGAGCTGGTTGCAAGAATCGCAGTAGCTGCCGAAGAAATTCGCCTGGAGTATTCCAGAATGTTCGGATGTCCATGCGTCGGAGATGTGAGGCGTGCATTGTAGCCCGTGGAAGAAACTTCGAACACTTACTTTAATCCATGTACCTTTTGCTTCTTTTCATGTATTATTAAAACGATTTCTCACTTACGGTCTCTTTTCTTTTTATGGTGCTTCTGTGTACAACACTGCTTCAGGAAAGCATTTCCGACCCCACATTGCTATATGATTTCGAGTTGTCAGGATGTACCCTACCCCTCTTAGAAGTTCTGAAACGTTTAACTGAAACACCCTGTATATCTGCCACCCCACACTGGACAAACGTGGCAGATTATTGTCCATTTCCCTCAATGTGAATTGTTGAGGAGGCTACTATCCTGCAGTGGATTGATAATGGATGCAGTTTTATTACAATTTAAATTTTATAATTTCAAAATTTAAATTTTTTCTAATCAAGTGCTTTTTTTCTGTTGATATTTTAAGGAATCCTTCCTTATGTGCTGTGATGTAATGACTAGATTGTAGGTATAGCTTAGCTTAATTTCTCAGCACTCACCTCATAGTAATCCGCAGAGTTGGTGGAAAGTTTTACCACATACATAGTGGTTATGAGATTCTAATAACTTACGGGGATTATAAATTTAAAAACTAAGTTATGGGCTGTTTTTTTTGTTTGTTTATTTCGTTTTTAGGAGCATTACCAGCTAAGGCCATATTGCTCCGGGATATGTGGTGGTCATTTCCTGACCTTCCGCATCCTCCGTATTTGGTGGTGACAGGCTCGAACCCCGGTCTAATCAAGAAACGTGTGCTACGCACTGCTGCTCCTTCTCACCTGGCTACGGAGGTGCCTTCTAAGTTATGGGCTTTAAAAATTTTCCTAAGAAAGGAAAGTGCACCTTCCATTCTATGGTTGTCTAATTAAAAAAAAAAAAAAAAAATTATAATCCCCGTAAGTTATTAGAATCTCATAACCACTGTGTATGTGGTAAAACTTTCCACCAACTAAACGGATTACTAAGAGGTGAGTGCTGAAAAGTTAAGCTAAGCTATACCTACGATCTAGTGCTTTTTTTCTTAATAAGAATGCCATTCCTTATCCTAAGTTTACTGGTACACTTCTAAAACTAAGGTTACGTGATTTTTTTTAATCAAGGAAAAAAATAAATACACTGGTTATACATGATGTTCACTCTTCTGCATGTGCATTTATAATTGTGTTGAACAGCTGGCTATATGAGTAAAATCGACTTAGATTCATTTCAGAAGTACAGTGATGACATTTTTAGATGATGGGGAACAACTTTTCCAGTGAGAAAAAACAGCTGATCAAGAAAAATTTAAATTTCAAAACGTTAAAATCTAAATGGTAATACTGAATGCAATTTTAACAAAATTCAAAAATTTTGCAATTCAAAAAATGACATAAAGGTTCTCACAATGCATAGCTTAAATGTGAAAATAAGTGAGATAGACCTTGGTGACTTTTAAATGACTTTAAAATTCTAATCAAGATTAATGCTTTAATCTTGATTAGAATTTTTTTTAGAATTAGATTAGAATTAGATTTTCTAATTCTAATGAAATTTACAATTTACAACAATTTACTGAAATTGTTGTAAATTGTATATAACAATTTATACAATAATGAGCCATGTGTAAACATGCCACTATACTATATTTTTCTGAGTTCAGCAAAAATTTACAGTTATTACGATTGCTGTCTTACACTGTGAAGAATAAAGGACTGAATTCAAATCTCCAGATAGAGAAATATTTATGGACTTTTGTACTGTGGCCAAATTAGTTTGTCTCAGATGAGAATTGCATAGCCACCCCTCCTCCCTTCCTTAAAAGTGCAAACTACATGTAGTGTTCCTAAAGTCAAATTGATTGTTTCGTTTCAAAAGTTGCACTGGTTACCACCATCAAATCACTTTTTCTATTGTCAGATTAAAGATGGATGTTGTTCAAGTTGGTTGTATGGCGTATTTATGTACACAGTTGATTGAGTACAAAGAGAAAAAGACGAAGGTGGATTCATCCAGCAAATTCAAATAGGTTAACAACAGGACAGTTTTATATTATGTTTGAAACACACAGGACGTCTCCAGAGAAGATTTTTTTATTTTACAGGATTTTTTTATTTTACAGAGTTTTTATGAACTTCTAATTTTAATTAGTGAAAAAATCGTAAAAGTTGATACCTTAATGTGGAAATTAATACAGCCTGTTTTACTTACCTTAGACTTGCTGTTACATTAAGGTAAGTAAAAAAATAAATAAATAAAAACATTTGAAAAAATTATTTAGAGGGTACAGCTCTAAAACGGTGTTCGCAGGCCGAAACTTGCTGTTATATTAAGGTAAGTAAAAAATAAATAAATAAAAACATTTGAAAAAATTGTTTACGTTTTTTATTAGTAAATATTACAAATGCAGTTAATAAAGTTCAAAATTATTGGTATCTTCTGATTCATTTCCGGTATATATTATAGCATTTGCAGGTGGCGCTACAGATGGATTGCTGATACTATCTATTAAAACAGCAGTTTTGGTTTGTCTGTTTTCTTGAGGAGGCCAAAATATATCAGTGGGTCAGAAGAATTAGTGTACTACATATCATTTTGAAATAGTATTGAAAAAAAAAAAAAAAAAAATCAAATTTCGCACATGAGCCAATAAAAAAAAACATTGTTGGATAAATTTAAATAAATTATGTCAATATTTGTTTGAAAATAGTTATTAATATCTTGTCTTTGAATTTTCATGTTCAACATATGCTTCCATCCTGCAGTGGGTTGATAATGGCTGCACTTTACTTTTTTTTTACTTTGAATTTTCTACTAATTTGAAACGTTTATCCTTAAAATTTGGGTTTAAATCCCAGGGGTTCATATCTGATGAGTATGGGCTTGGCACACCCAGGGTCCTGACATGGATATTATCATTCTTACCTTTCTTGATATTTCCCTTCTACTTCTCTCTCTCTCTCTCTCTCTCCCCCTCCCTCCCTCATTCTCTCTCTCTCTCTCTAAGAGTAACTCAGAAAATTTTTTTAGCTGCTACAGCATACGCCTCAGGCTTCCTAGCACCATGGATAGATAGCCAGATAAAATGTATGGCTTATGCACACCTGTTTCTGTTGTCACAATAACAGTTTTACTAATTTTAATTAATTTCATATTTAGCGTGGCCAGAAATATAAATTTTATGGTAATATTTTGACACCGAATGTTAAATAGTTACTCTTAATGCATAATTTGGGATTTTCATCATATGCCTATGTGCATAAGCCATTCATTTTATTTGGCTATCTATCCATTTAAATTCATTTGGTTCTTGAGGATGTCACAGACATTCTCTCAGATATGCCAGACAAGCTGTACTGGCTACCTGGGAGACTAAAACGCTGATGGAACTGATATTCGGATGACATTCAAATCAACTAGACCTAATTTCGGCGAAGTCTAGACGGTCTGACAGCCAAATCCTCTGCTTAGCGTGGCCAGCAATATAAATTTTATGGTAATATTTTGACACCGAATGTTAATTAGTTACTCTTAATGCATAATTTGGGATTTTCATCATATGCCTATGTGCATAAGCCATTCATTTTATTTCGATGGTGGGACTGTTAGTAATCCTGGGTGTAACCTCCATTAGCAGGCACACTGTGGGTGACCACCCAGGTATGAACCAACGTAAACAGGGGTCGAGGTGTGGCACCCACACCACATGGAAGAATGCTGCCGCTCTGTGTTACCAGGCAATACTAGGTGGTAGATGACTCTCATCAACCGGTGCAATTCCACCACTTTGCTTATTGGAGGTTGAAGTGGTGGAACCCATGTTTAGTCTCCAGAGCTAAGTTCTAGTCAACCCTTCCTCCATCTCTTCCACCATGCAGTATGACTTTTGAGGTTATAATGAACATCATGGCGAGATCCAATCTTCCTTACATTTCGAGGGTGCAGCTCTAAAACGGTGTTCACAGGCCGGCCACCAGTTAGTACACCGGACCGAACCTAATGGTAACACTTTAGGAGGCTTCTGGATCAGCTAGTGTATAATCTTGCTACCTCTACTCTGCGAGATAGTGACTGGATGGAGTCCGAGTAGTGTGTATGCGGGCGACATTATCGAGGCCACGTTATGTCAAGGAGCTGGGTATGTTCTTACCATGTGTACGCCATATCCAAAAATTTCATTACTTCATACAGCATGTCCCACCCACTTTTTCTTACTATTGAATACACCATGAATTGTAAAACTAATAGAGTAAGCTTATCTGCCAAAAGATCTAAACTTCCCAAACACTTCCTAGTTCATTTCAAAAATATACGTGGTCTCAATTCTAATCTCGACGATGTCCATTTCCACTTGCAGTCTGCCAAACCCCATGTACTTTTTCTGACAGAATTCCAGTTATCAGTTAATTAAACTACTGCTTATCTCAGCTGCCCAAATTATTCACTATATGATTCCTTTCGCCTCAAAGGTGGTACTTGTGCATATGTCCGTTCCGATATTCCCTGTCAGAGAATTCGTAATTTGGAGTGTCCTCTCTTCGATTTTCTCTGGCTTAAAATCTCTCTAACTCGTGTTAAATTCATCTGTTGTCTCAACCGTTCTCCCAACTCCACTAATCACTTGGAGCTCTTTGACTTCATCTCTTTTTAACTTGACTTTCTCCAGTCCAACTTTTCTAACAATGAGATAATTTTCCTTGGTGATTTTAATGTTCACAACTCCAGTTGGCTTCCGTTTTCCAGTCACACCGATCCAGCTTGTCGAGATGATGAGGATTTTGCAATTTCTAATGACCTTGCACAGATTGTTCATTTACCTACAAGAATACCGGAAAATCTTATATATACAGCCAACACGCTTGATCTTTTTCTCACAAACAACCCTTCTAAGTAGACGGTTGAAGTGAGTGGTCCTTTAGGTATCTCAGATCACTACTTGGTGATTGTCTCTTCTCCAATGGAGCCTTTATCCCATGACTATTCCCAACCTCGTATTGGTTGGCATTCCAAGAATGCAAACTCGAATGACCTGCGAGATTTCTTTTCCTTGGTCAGACTACTGTTTCAAAACATCTGATGCCAACATTTGCTAAGATCGTGTCATTGAAATTATTCATATAGGAATGGAATCCTTTATTCCACACTCCATTTTACAATCGCGTCATTTATCTAAACCTTTGTTTTCCAATAAATATGCTAAGGCTGTTCAAGGGAAGAATGCTGCATATCGTAATTGGCTTGTTTCCAAATCTTCAGTTTCATTTTCTGCCTACACCAAAGCTCGCAACAATTGTAAAGCAGTAATTAATCAGTCCAAACTAGAGTTTGAACAGGATAAGAGAAGAAAACTTGCTTCTTGCCCTAATGGTAGCCGAGCATTCTGGTCTCTTGCCAAAGCTATTGGCCACAACTTTTGCCGATCTCTTCTCTCACCTCTGTCAAAATGAGATGGTTCTATTGTCACTTCAGCCAAGGATAAAGCTGACCTACTAGCATCCCATTTTTCTTAAAACTCATGTATTAATGATCTTGGTAACTCACCTCCCATCATTCCCAACTCGCTTCATTCAATGCCTCATGTGGTCTTCTGTCAAAAGGATATCAGGAGGATTTTGACGAATCTCGATGATAAGAAAGCTCCAGGTCCTGATGATGTTTCTCCACTTGTTCTCAAAACCTGAGCTCCTGAACTTACTCCTGTTCTTTGGCGCCTTTTTTCACTTTCTTATTCCAAAGGTGTTTTTCCTTCTGCTTGGAAATTTGCTAATATCCGGCCTAAGAAGAGTGACAAGTCCCTCCCATTCAGTTATCATCTCCCATTGCAATTACTTCTAGTCTTTCTAAAGTAATGGAGAAATCAATTAACCGCCAACTCTTAAACTACCTAGAAACCTTCCGTCTGATCAAGGATCGCCATTATGGATTCCGTCAGTGTCGATCCACTGGTGATATTCTGGCTTATGTTACCCATTTATGGACAAATTCAATGGAAAAGTTTGGTGAAACACAAGCAGTTGCTCTTGACATCTCAAAGGCTTTCGATTGTGTTTGGCATAAAGGTCTTCTAAACAGGTTTCCATCTTATGTTTGCCAAATGTTTTTTGTAATTGGTTATCCAATTTTCTCTCTGTTCGCGCACTGAGGGTGATGGTAGATGGCTCTGTCTTCTGACTTGTGTCTCCCAAGGTTCACTTCTTTCCCCACTCTTTTCCTCTTGTATATTAATGACCTTCCATTGACTGGAAATCCTATCCATAGTTTTGCCGATGATAGCACATTGCATTCCACTTTCCATTTTGAAAAACCTTGCCCTCCTCAATCAGCTTCAACTTCTCGAATATCCACTACCAATTCCTTAAATGCCGATCTCCAGAGGGTAAAAGGCAACTTAGTTGATTTCAATCCCTCTATAACTCATTCTTGCGAGATATAAGACAAGAATGAGTTTCAATCCTTCTAAAACTCATGCTTGTCTTATATCTCGCAAAAAGGCTGCTTCTGCTCCTATGCTTATCTTTGGTGACACTCCGATTTCTAGGCAAAATGATATATCTCTTTTGGATTACCCTGACTTCTAATCTCTCTTAGCACAAGCACATTACAAATATTGCTTCCTCTGCATCTAAAAAATTTGGTTTTCTCTTTCGCTGTCGACTCTACTTTTCTTCCAAACAGCTCTTCACTCTGTACAAATCGCAAATCCGCCCTACCCTGGAATGTTTTTCCCGCATCTGGGGCGGTGCCCCCAAAACCTCTCCCAGGCTTCTAGATTCCATACAGAAGAGGGCAGTTAGGTTAATTAATGACTCCTCTCTAACAGAGTCTCTGCACTCTGTCTCGTAGACGTTCTAATGCTATTTCTCCATTTGTTCTCAAAACCAGTGGTCCTCAACTTACTTCTATTCTTTGCTGCCTTTTTTCACTTTCTTATTCCAAAGGTGTTTTTCCTTCTGCTTGGAAATTTGCTCATATCCAGCCAGTTCCTAAAAATGGTGACAAATCCCTCCCATGCAATTATCGTCCCATTGCAATTACCTCTACTCTTTCTAAAGTAATGGAGAAATCAATTACCCTCCAACTCTTAAACTACCTAGAAACCTTCCGTCTAATCAACGATCGCCAGTTGTTGATTCCGTCAGTGTCAATCCCACCGCTTGGCAGGTATACAAGTTCAATGCATTCACATAGATGGTAATTCGATGTCAGTATGAATAAACGTAAGTAAACCAACTTTGAAAGAGGAATAGTGGGTGCCCAATGCGTGGGTCACTCTATTGCAGAGATGGTACAGAAATCTCACTATCCTCATTTGACAGTATCAAGAGTGCAACGGGAATATGCCATTTCTGGAATAACATCTCATTGTAGTGCTGTGGGCAGAGAAAGGTCGTGGATGAACACATGTTTTGCATTGTTTCAGCCAACAAGGAGCAACAATGGCACAAAGCACCGCTGACTTCAACAAGGAAGGTGCCAGAAATGTCTTCACCAAGACCAACAGGCAATTATTAGCTGCAATAGGTTATGGGAGATGCCAAACCACCAGAGTTCCATTGCTAACATCACAGCACAGGACTCCACGCCTCAGCTGGGCAAAAGAACATTGGCACTGGACTTGCAATGATTGGAGACAGATCTCCTGATACGATGAGTCCTGTTTTCAGTTATTTTGAGCTAGGAGGGTAGAACTGCACAAAGCTATGCAGTCATATCAAAAAGGAACTGTTTAAGCAGGTTCATGGGCTGTAATGGTCACACGTGGCACCTCTGGTATGTCTATATGCATCTCTGAACAGTCCAGGTTCTGTGTCCATCCTTGCAGACCATTTGCATCCTTTCATAGTCATCATGCACCCACAGGGCAATGGATTCTTTCAGCAGGACAATGCACCTCTCCACAGAGCCGTGGTGACTAGAATATGGTTCAAAGAGCATTCTGCAGATTTTACCACCATAGAATGGCCTCCCTCTTCACCAGAAATGAACCCAGTGAAGCATCTTTGGGATGCTGTGGAAAGGTCCATTCAAGCTTTGGATCCTCCACACTGACAGAATTATGAAGTGATGCAGAAAACATGGACAGAAATACCTGTGGAACACTTTTGTGCACTAGTGGACTCAATTCCTCGCTGCGTGTGTTGTTATCCAGATAGAAGGTGGTCCTGCCCTTTACTAGGTAGGTATCCCATGATTTTTGTTCACTCAGTGTACAAGACCTAATTTAGCAAAACTCATCACCATGTATTTCTAGACGACACCAAGTTTTCTGATAGTCTTATTATATTAGCATTACTTGTTCTAGTCAAGATTCAAACTCCCTCAGTTTATAAGTAACACTGCTAACATTGCAATAAATATGTTTCAGACTAAGTATTTTTGTACTGTGCACTACTCTGACAAATCCATTAGTTTTTTAAGTTAGTTTCCCTAGCTTAAACTTTCCATTCACGAGTCATCACTGTCCTTCATATATCCTACACACATTAGCTTATATGGCTCACACAATGAACAAAATATGTGCAAAAGTGTAAGTGTTACTTTGATCTGTTGTTGTAGGCACATCATCTGTAAATTGCATGCATTCTGTGGCTGATTTTCTGTTTGCTGGACAAAAAATCCAAGTTTCCCAGAGGGAAAACCAATTTATCCTCACCTGAGACTGACTAACTCGGCCACATTGTGAAAAAGGCTAATAAAAATTCCTTGTCATTGACTGGATTTGACTTGGGTCCTTTCTACCATAAGAACACTTTGAGCTATGTCCCCATTAAAAGGCATATTTGTATGGTCCATGCTCCTCTTCCCACAACTGTCAGTTTTCATAAACTCTCGGGCAAACTCTCTAACGGTTAAAGTCTCTTCAATGGCACCATAACAAATACGCTTCACCATATTTGTTCAAATGTATTTCATATCTACAAATAAAATAAATAAATATAGTAATAATTGTTCTGCCTAGTAGGTGGGATCAACATGATTTAAAATATCCTCAGAATCATGTAGTGTTCCTTTCTTCAAATCTTTGGTTAATCAATAAAACTTTCATATCACATATTTACTATTGTGTATAGGCAGGTGTGAAAGACATATTTTGATCTATCTCGGGGCATTTTTTTGCATGTTCTACTATACTTATCCATTAAATCTTTAATTAGTGTGCAATTAGTGTCATTAGTCCCCAAATGAAGAGTAATGCTCCCTTTGGGGCCTTTAAAAATCCCACAGTTTTGTGGTGCGGGACAGAATAGGTAGTTTTGCTACTGCTCTCATAGTTTATGAAGTCGGTGCTCCAAAATTATTACCACACTCTTGCTTGTCATACATTTCATAAGTGAAGTTTCCCCATAGCGAATTTATAACTTTTTTTCCAGACGAACTAAAAGTGAAAATGTCCTCTCACACATTAAAGAAATGAAATCTTTCTTAGTGAGCTAATAAACCACTTTAGATCTCCTGGTGTTGAAAATTATGTAATACATATTTCACAAGTGATTTTCTCCCCAGTATGAACTAAAAAAAAATATATTTGTTTTGACCTTATGTTAAAAATGCCCTTCAATATACTTCACAGTTATAGGGTTCACCAGAGTGTGAATCAATTTTTTTTGTAGATTATCTGAGTGTGCAAATGCTGTGCTATATATTTCACTCTTATTAGTGTAAAGCTGTAATAAATTTGCTTTTAATTATCCTTTACATATTTTTTTTACAACATAAGTTATTAAATTTTTAAACATTTTATAAAGTCTGGGCAAACTTAAAAATATTTTAAATATTTTGAAATACTTTTTTAAAATACAGAGTTTATGAAGTTTGTGTGAACTTTCTGCACTTTTCAGAATCGTTCCTGCTGTAAAATTCAGCAATGTACGAACATTGCTGAATTTTACAATATATATCATGATATTTCAAAAATAACACAAAAATTGGTGTTACCATTTTATTAAATTACAGATTATTATATAAACAAAATGTAAATTTATCTTGATAGTAAATATAAAATAAAAATTTATCATGAGCTGTCTTCACAATGTGAGACACTAAAATAATACCCCAGGAAATATTTTGCACAAGTTAAACTATGAAATATCCAGCTTATGAACCATGTTCTGAATTTTTTTTGAGCTATATAGTAAAAAATATTCAAAAAGGAAAATTTCCTTTATAAAGGGCATTTTCCTTTTTTAAAACCTCAGGCTTTCTTGCTTCCATATAGCTAATAATAATAATAATAATAATAATAAAGTGGTGAAACCACTATCATGGACATGTCATCACAAAAAAGAGCAGAACATTTATCAAATAACATTATGGATAAATACACTCTAAACTAGTGTTTTGTGAACCACCTAGAGAAAATTCTGATGGGGGCGGTTCACATGAAAAATCTGCTAATAGCATCTTTTCAATTACTGGTTATACAGTTGTTATCTATTATTTCAGTTTCTTGTTTATTAAAATGTTTAAAAAGAAAACTTAATATATATATATATATATATATTACGGCTAATTTCGGCTTGAAAACATCATTCAATTCTACGTCTCCAATTATGTTGTTGTTATTTGGTTTTTAGGAGCATTAGCAACTAAGGCCATATTGCTCCGGGGATATGCGGTGGTCATTCCCTGACCTTTCCGCATCCTCCGTATTTGGTGGTCACGGGCTCGAACTCCGGTCTAATCAAGAAGTGTGTGTTACTCACTGCTGCTCCTGCCCACCTGGCTACAGAGGCACCTACGCCTCCAATGAGCTTTTCATTAGGCTTGACAGAAGAATAAGCGAAAAAGCAGTTTAAATTTCTTACCTTTCTCTTTTTTTGACCACATACATATATGAGAAAGCATTTCTTTTTTCTTTCTTTAAACTTACATCTAGGGAAAAGTTAAAATACCTCAGATTTAAGACTCTCTTCTACTGAGCTGAACTTTAAATATTTTCAAAAGCTCAGTAATCTTTTTATGCCGACCGGGCTAGCCGGGTGGGTAAAGTGCCTGCCTGGCAACCCAAAGGTCGCGGGTTCGATTCCCGCCTCGGGCTTGGATCAAAGTACTGCAAAAACTTTGGGAGGTGCATTATGGCCACAGAAGCCTATGTGCCAACAACTACCAAAAAAAAAAAAAAAGTAATCTCTTTAATGAGTGGGTGAAATGGGAAGGTTTTTTTTTTTTAAATAAAAAAATTGAAAAAAATTCAGCCAGATCAAAATGTTATTTTAAAACTCTTCAGTAACTATTAGAAAGAATTTCCTGCAAAAACAATTTTTATTTGAGAAGTCTGCATCCTCCGTATTTGGAAAAAGAATGGAAACCTATAAAAAACTTTGCACTTGCAGTTGACTTATGTCAACTAGTGTAGAGAAAGTCAAACATCACTTATTAAACAAAACTTTATTAACAACTGACACACAGTTAGAAACTAGTAACCACCCTTAATTTTGCTTTATAATAATTAACCTTACACTGCTACCGTGGCATAAATATGATTTTATAAAAATGACTGAGGGGCAGTGTTAAGATACAATTAACCTTCCAATGCTGACAAAGCATCTGAGATGCACCACTCTGTGCATCTCAGATGCTTTGTTGTAAATGAAATCAAATCCTCCCACCAACTTTGCCCACAAATATTCTCTAACCGATTATACAGTATTTTCTTTTGTATACTGTGAATTAGAAGATGTTAAATTTTTGTTTAGCATTTAACAGATGCCAGGCAAGCAAAAGTGTCTACCTTTCTTCTAGGCAATGTTCATACAGCATCTGTAAGATGCCAGTCTGGAATTCAAGCTGATGTGTGTGGGATCAGTGACCTTGAATAATTCTAAAAAATATGATTAAAACGTTTTTATTTTTATTATTGGTATCTTTCATTTATTTTAATTTCATAATTTTAATTGGGTGTTTGACAATTCATAATTAATAATTATCATTTTCACAATTCAATAAAAAAGTTAAAGATAAATTTTTATAATTAAAAGAAAATAGAGATCACAGAGATGCCACACAAGTATCCATGATAAATTGGATAAGACCAAGAGAAGGTCAAGAGAAAGTTAATTCATTTTTATCAGCAGTTAGAATTCGAAAGGTTTTTGAATGAAATTAATTGTATATTTTGGTTATGAAATTTCTACCCAAATATCCTATATGAGTAAGTTCTCTGCAGCAATGAATAAATTAAGTCAATTTTTAGATGTTCCAAAATGTCTTGATTTTAAAATGATTTTTGCATTAAATATTTCTCAGGAGACCAGACTAGTAAAAGTGATTCTTGCATTGGTTCTATTGGAATGAGCAGCAGCCTGGAAAACAACATGCAGGATATTTCAGAGACTGCTGGGAGTCAATGCGGTACAAGTAAACACATGGGTTGTGTTAGGGTAGCTAAGAATAGGAAAAGGTGCATGTATACTTGTGTGTACACCAATGCTAGGAGTTTGGTATATAAATTTGATGAATTTGAGGTATTGCTCAAAACATCAAAGGCAGATATTGTTGGGATATCAGAGACACGGTATCACACAGATATAAAAAATGCAGAACTTGAATTTGGGGAGTACAGTGTGTACAGAAAGGATAGACAGGATAGGAAGGGAGGAGGGGTTATGCTATTAGTTAAGAAACACGTAAAATCCAAGGAAGTGAAGCCAGTCGACATCGCTGGACGGTGCAGTGTCGAGTCAGTTTGATGTGACATAAGCATTGGGAGATCAAAATTGAGAGTAGGAGTGGGTTATAGGCCTAATGACTCTGATGAGTATAATAGGAAACTGTACAGGGAAATAGAGTGGGCCAGTAAATCAGAGAGTCTTATAATGGGGGATTTTAATTTCCCAGATATTGACTGGAATTTGTGGGTTGGTCACTCACACACTAGCAAGGCTTTTGTGGATTTATTGGATGATTGTTTTTTACATCAGCATGTTCGGGAGGAAACTAGAGGGAGTAATACTCTTGATCTAATTATCATTAGTGATTCTTCATGCATTAAGAATTTGCAGATAAAGGAACCACTAGGTGACAGTGATCACAGTGTGCTGAAGTGGGATTTACTCAAAGAAGTAACTACCATTAGGGGTAAAGGGAAGGGTTATTGCTTTCGTAAAGGCAACTACAATGACTGAGACAGTATTTAAATTCCATACAGTGGGACCAACTGATGATGTTACCAGCAGCATCACCCAACAGGATAAAGGGGTGGTTGAGGGGGAGAAGACAGAGTGGTACTCAATGGACACTGCTCATTGTGAACTAATGTTATTAGTGGAGTCCCTCAGGGTTCAGTGTTGGGACTATTATTGTTTTCTGTATTTATAAATAATATTGATGATGGTATACCAAGCTGAATGTCCAAGTTTACAGACAATACAAAGGTTGGCATGGTTGTTAAGGACACTACTAACGCTGTGCTGCTACAACAGGATCTGGAAAGGTTGAGCAGATGGGCTGAGAGGTGGCAAATGAAGTTTAACATTGACAAATGTAAAGCACTACATATGGGAAACAGCAACCCCAGAGCAACGTATCAACTCTGTGGTACTACACTTATAGTGGTAGACAATGAAAAGGACCTGGGAGTAATTGTGCAGGCAGATATGAAGTTCTCTGAGCAGTGCAGATGGGCTGCAAGAGTAGCTCATGGTGTCTTGTCAATGATATACAGGAATTTTTCTAGCAAGGATAAGGAGGTGATTATTCCCTTGTATAAGGCAATGGTCAGGCCACACCTTGAGTACTGTATACAGGTCTGCAGGCCTCATTTCAAGAAGGATGTAGAGCTGCTGAAACGAGTACAAAGAAAAGAAACAAGATTAGTGAATGGAACAAAGGGTTGCTCTTACGAAGAAAGGCTTAAGTTTAGCAAATTACAGTGTCTGGAGACTAGGCACTGACGAGGTGATCTGATATAGATGTATAGAGCGTTGAATGGTTTGAGCATGCTCAATGCCGATGGGATTCTTCCTCTTGCTCAGAATAATCACCCGAGGGGGCATAAATTCAGATTGAAGAAAGCCAGATGTAGGATAGATGTGTGGAAATTTGCCTTTAGCCAGCGGGTAGTTGGTTTGTGGAACAGACTTCCATCCCTTGTTGTGGAAGTTGATAGCGTAAATAAATTTAAGGTTCAGCTGTACAGGTATTTCGAATGAATGGAGGGGTGAAATGGAAGTGATTTTTTTTTTTTTTTTTTTTGGCTGATGCTGCATAAGCTTGCTTTCTTACTTCCTATGCCCCTACTAATGCTAATACCTTATTAGTTTGTTAAATGTTCTCGGTTCCACAGGTGATGGGTGGACTTCTCATGAGTGTGAACTATAAATGTATCTGACTTTAAATTACCTGATAGTCAACAAATACACATATTTTTAGATCTCTTGAAGTTAACTTGCCAAGTTTCACAAGGGCTTATCATGGCTATTAAGCAAACAATGTCTTTTCAGATTTATAAATGTTGAAAATGCATTTCCACATGTTTCACAAGTGAACGATTTCTCCTGATTATGGGTTATTAAGTGCAATTTCAGACTACCTGAGTGTGAAAATGCCTTGCCACATATTTCACAAGAGAAAGATTTCTCCTGGGTGTGAACAAATAGATGTGATTTTAGATTACTTGTTCTTGAAAACACCTTCCCACATATTTCACAAGTGAAAGGTTTCTCCTGAGTGTGAACCAGCACGTGCGATTTGAGATTACCTGTTCTTGAAAATGCCTTGCCACATATTTCACAAATGAATGGTTTTTCCTGGGTGTGAACTAACAAATGTCCTTTCAAGTGACCCGATCGTGAAAATGCTTTTCCACATAATTCACAAGTGAAAGGTTTCTCACGAGTGTGAATTATTAAATGTTTTTTCAAATAACCTGAGTGAGAAAATGTCTTGTTACATATTTTACATGAAGCATGTCCTTCCTGATGAATTACTAGATGTCTTTTTAAATCATCTGATCTTGAAAATGATTTCCCACATACTTCACAAATGAAGAGTTTCTCCTGAGTGTGAACTAGCAGATGTCGTTTTAAATCTCTTGATCTTGAAAATGCCTTACCACATGTTCCGCAAGAGATGGGTTTTTCCTGAGAGTGAACTAACAGATGTCGTTTTAGAGTATTTGATTTTGAAAATGTTTTACCACATGTTTCACATGAATAGGATTTCTCCTGAGTATGAATTAACAACTTCATTTTTATCTGACTTGAATATATATTACCGCTGATGCCACATTTCAACTGTTTCTGCATACCGACTTTCCAGTTTTAATGCAATTATTCTTTGAGGACTGCTTTCTGTAATTCTTTCTTTCAATAATTCCTCTTTGGGTATTTAAGATCTGTGTAGTTGCAAACTGCAGTATTGAATTTTCATGCAATTCTGGCATTTTATGTTCCAGAAGATGTTCTTGTTGGAAAACGTCTTCCTTGTCAGTTTCATTTGTAGACATTTTTTGACTACTGCTTCTTGATGAAATTGTTTGTCATATAGCTGTTTCTGATACAGTTTTATTCAGTCCATGTGCTTTGTTTTTTTTACTATTAATTGGAAAAGTCATTTAGTTTTCTTGCTGCATCTGAAAAAAAAAAAAAAAAATATATATATATATATACTATATGTATTATATACACAGCACACATAATGAAATCATATTTTCACTTCATATATAATGATAAATGTGAAAGCAAGGTGCTGTAAAATAATTGTATATACATGTATATGTAGTGCTGTTTATACGAGTACATGTATATGATACAAGTATTGACACAAAAAAGAAAAAAAAGAAAAAGGAAATCAGGATACACGAGGAATGGCACATAAAAGGCGATTCAAAAATGGAGATCAGTATTTCATAAAAATATTCTGTATTAAAAATATAAATAAAAATGTCTAGAATCATTTAAAAATAAAAGAGCAAAATAAGTAGTAGTAATGGCAAATGATGCAAGAAAGCAAGCTTATATAGCATCAGAAAAAAAAAAACCTACACAGTTCACCCATCTGTGCCCTCCAAGAATTTGTCTAGTTCTACCTTGAATTTCTTCAACCCATCCATTTTTGCAACAATAGATGGAAGCCTGTTCCAAAAATTAACTTGTTGGCTGAAGGCAAACTTCTGCACATCTATCCTGCCACCATCATTCCTCAACTTGAATTTATGCCCTTCATATGTGTGTAGTCTTAGCAAGTGGAAGAATGCCATTAAGATTCAGCTTACTAAATCCATTCAAGGCTTTAAACACCTCAATCAGATCTCTCCACATATGCCTAGTCTCGAGATGCTGCAATTTGCAGAACTGAAGCCTTTCCAGGTTAGAGCACCCTTTTGTTACCTTCATTAATCTGGTTGCCCTTCTCCACACCCATTCCAGTAGTTCTATATCCTTCCTAAAGTGAGGCCTCCAGACCTGTATACAGTATTCTCTATGCAGCCAAACCATGGCCTTATACAAAGGGATAATCACTTCCTTATCCCTGCTAGCAAAGTTTCTGTGTATCATTGACAAAACTCCATGGGCTGTGTCTGGCAGTATGTCTGCATTATTCACAGAATTTCATGTCTGACTGCACAATTACCCTAGGTTTTTCATTCTCCACTACCACGAGTGTAGTACTGCACAGTTGATAAGTTACTCTGGGATTATTGCTACCCCTTACATTTGTAAATGTGAAACCTCAACTGCCCATTTCTCAGCCCATCAACCCAATTTTACTAGATCTTGTTGCAGTAGCTCACCCTGATGACTGTCGTTAGCCATCCTGCCAACCTTTGTATCATCTGCAAGCTTAGACATTAAGCCTGATATACCATGATCAATATCATTCATAAATACTAAAAACAACAATGGACCTAGCACCTGGGGAAACTCCACTAATAACATTAGTCCATGAAGAGCAACGTCCATTGATAACCACTTTGCCTTCTTCCACTTAACTATCCTTTATCCATAGCAGTAACTTGCCTTAATGCCACATTTCTCCAGTTTGTACAGCAGTCTTTAATGTACAACAGTATTATCTTATAGATCCTGCTATGGCAATAAAATTATTAAAAGGGATGCTTGCAAATAACTATCTAGGAATATAGATAAATAGTTTAAGAAAAACTCAAAAAGATATAGAAGGGCAAGCATTAATTTTATCAGTGGTTAGAATTCAAAAAGCTTTTGAATGAGACTGATTACAAAATTTGGTTATAAAAATTTCTACCCAAATATTCTACAGAATAACGGTGGGGAGTATATAATATAAATTGAAATAATCTAAACATTAGTCAGGATACCAAAGTTGAAAAAAAGAAAAAACTATAGTACGACATATGCAGCTTAGATAAGAATAACAACAAAAATAAAACAAATGAAATGAAAACGAAAATATTCAGAAAAATAACTAATAAACACAAAGCTAAAGGTGAGGAAATCGGGCAATCATGTAAAATACAACCTATCAACGAGGGGATATAAAACAGGAAAGATAATGGGGAAAAAATATAGATAGGATTGATAATAACACATTCATTTTAGGCGGCATTGATCACAGTGTGCTGAAGTGGGATTTACTCAAAGAGGTAACTACCATCAGGGGTAAAGGGAAGGGTTTTTGCTTTCGTAAAGGTGACTACAGAGGTTTGAGACAGTATTTAAATTCAATACAATGGGACCAACTGATAATGTTACCAACAGTAAATTCAAAATGGGAAGCATTCAAAGAATTTATTTTAGAACTAGGCTTTTCATATCAACTAAGAAATATTGTTCAAGATTTAAGCCTAAATCGATGTCAGATGAACTAATTAGACAGGTGGCAGAGAAGAAAAAGGCATGGGATACATACAAAATAACAGGTAACAAGGAAGCTAATGATGGATATAAGCTGGTCTGTAACCAAGTCACAAAGGAGGTTAGGCAGGCAAAGACAGATTACGAGGAATCTTTGGCAAAGGATGCAAAGAAAAACAGCAAACAGTTCCTTTACTTATGTAAACTCTAGAAGGAAGGGGATGAATCAGATTGGTCGACTTGATATCAATGGTTCAACTGTTGATGATCCTGATCAGGTAGCTAACAAACTAAATTAGTATTTTGCAACTACATTCCCTCATGAGTTATTCGGGGAGGGAAATGCCAGAGGTGAATTAAAATCTGGCAGTAAGCAAGATGATCTTGTAATAACTGAGAGTAAAGTGGAGGAAAAATTGTTGAAGATAAACATAAGAAAGGCACCTGGGGTGGATGGAATCTATTCAGTTATATTAAAGAAGGCAGGAAAGGAAGTAAGCAAACCCTTAGTCATAATTAAGAGAGCTTCCTTGGACTCAGGTGAGGTACCCATGGAGGGGAGATGTGCTAATGTGACCACAATTAACAAGGAGGATCATCAAAGAGCAGCACAAGTAATTACAGACCTGTTAGTTTAACTTCTGTTCCAGGGAAATTAATGGAGGCACTGGTTAAAGAAGCACTGCAGGATCCTGTTGCAGGAACCTTTCCAGATCCTGCAACAGGATCTGGAAAGGTTGAGCAGATGGGCTGAGAGGTGGCAAATGAAGTTTAACAGTGACAAATGTAAAGTACTACACATGGGAAACAGCAACCCCAGAGCAACATATCAACTTTGTGGTACTACACTGACAGTGGTAGAGAATGAAAGGGACCTGGGGGTTGTTGTGCAGGCAGATATGAAGTTCTCTGAGCACTGCAGACGGGCTGCAAGAGTAGCTCATGGAGTATTATTCCATTGTATAAGGCAATGGTCAGGCCACACCTAGAGTACTGTATACAGGTCTGGAGGCCTCATTTCAAGAAGGATGTAGAGCTGCTGGAACGAGTACAGAGAAGGGCAACAAGATTAGTGAATGGAACAAAGGGGTGCTCTTACGAAGAAAGGCTTAAGTTTTGCAAATTACAGTGTCTGGAGACTAGGCACCAGCGAGGTGATCTGATAGAGGTGTATAAAGCATTGAATGGTTTGAGCATGCTCAATGCTGATGGGATTCTTCCTCTCGCTCAGAATAATAACCTGAGAGGGCATAAATTCAAATTGAGGAAAGACAGATGTAGGATAGACGTGCGGAAATTTGCCTTTAGCCAGCGAGTGGTTGGTTGGTGGAACAGACTTCCATCCCTTGTCGTGGAAGTTGATAGCCTAAATAAGTTTAAGGCTCAGCTGGACAGGTATTTTGAACGAACAGAGGGGTGAAGTGGTTTTTTTTTTTTTTTTTTTGGCTGATGCTGCATAAGCTTGCTTTCTTGCATCAAATGCCTCTACTAATGCTAATGCTAATTATCTAGACAAGACTTCAGTTATAGCTCAGACAACACAGCATGGGTTTCTTAAGGGGAAGTCTTGTCTGACCAATTTGATTGGATACTATGATGTGGTCACAAAGGAACTGGATGCAAAGGATAATTTTGATATCATATATTTGGATCTTAGAAAGGCTTTGATACTGTTGCACAAATTGGAGCAGTGTGGCATTAGAGGCAAATTGCTGCTAAGAATAAAGGAATGGTTGAGTGGGAGAAGACAGAGAGTGGAAATCAATGGACACTGCTCTTCATGGACTAATGTTATTAGTGGAGTCCCCCAGGGTTCAGTGTTGGGTCCATTGTTGTTTTCTATATTTATTAATGATGGTATATCAGGCTTAATGTCCAAGTTTGCAAATGATATGAAGGTAGGCACGGTTGTTAATGACACTAAATCCGTTGCTGCTGCAACAGGATCTAGAAAAGTTGAGCAGATGGGCTGATAGGTGGCAACCGACGTTTAACACTGACAAATGTAAAGTACTGCATATGGGAAGCAGTAACCCCAGAGTAATGTATCAACTGTGTGACACTAGAGTGACATTGGTAGAGAATGAAATGGTCCTGGGAGTAATTGTGCAGACAGATATGAAGTTTTTTGAGATGGCAGACGGTGTGCAAGAGTAGCTCATTGTGTCTTGTCAATATACAGGAATTTTTCTAGCAGGATGAAGGAGGTGATTATTCCCTTGTATAAGGCAATGGTCAGGCCACACCTTGAGTACTGTATACAGGTCTGGAGGCCTAATTTTAAGAAGGATGTAGAGCTGCTGGAACGAGTACAGAGAAGGGTAACAAGATTAGTGAATGGAACAAAGGGTTGCTCTTTCAAAGAAAGGCTTAAGTTTTGCAAATTACAGTGTCTGTAGACTAGGCACCTACGAGGTGATCTGATAGAGGTGTATAAAGTCTTGAATGGTTTGAGCATGCTCAATGCTGATGGGATTCTTCCTCTTGCTTAAAATAATTGCCTGAGAGGGCATAAATTCAAATTGAGGAAAGACAGATGTAGGATAGATGTGCGGAAGTTTGCCTTTAGCCAGCGTGTGGTTGATTGCTGGAATAAACTTCCATCTGTCATTGTAGAAGTTGATGAGCTTAAATAGATTCAAGGCAGAACCAGACAAACAGTTCGACCGACTGGATGGGAGAAACAAGGTTTTTTTTTTTTTTTTTTTATGGCTAATGCTATATAAGCTTGCTTTCTTGCATCATGTTCCTTTAAAAATGCTAGTGAACAAAAAAATTAAAGAACTGAGAGCAACAGAAAAAGATGACGGAAAGATGTTCTACCCTAAGCCGAACATGCAGAATGCTTACTGGGAAAGGAGCTTGCATATTCAGCTTTTAAATCTGTAAACTGTTCTTATCTATAACTGAAGAGACAGTTTTTCAGTTGTACATGGGAGAGAGAGACAATTTTCCCCTAAGGAAGAAAGCTGAACATGTTAGCCTTAGGAACTGTCATTTTATTTATTTTTTTTGCCATACATTTTCTCCCACAAGGTGAAGTGGCTCTCAGTAGTGATTTCTCTTGAGTGTAACCATGTCTTTCAGCATATATCACATATGTGGCATATATATGATGGCAAAAATTGTAACTATAACTTAATAAAGAACATTAACTTTTGACAATCTTGTGTTACTGGCCTCTGGTTAGGGCTTATCTTCAGGGTTCATTTAGATGATATGGGGCCTAAATATGTTGTGGGATTCTAGGGTGATGTAGGAATTTGGAGTCCCCTACTGTTACAATATTTTTTTAATTTAAAATTTAAGTAACAAATGACACACACCACAAAAGTCTGTACTTACAGGTAAAAATAAAATACATTTTAATGATGTTATTTATGGAACTACTCAAAATGAGCTCCTTGTACATTTATCTATCTGCTTCCATAGATTGGTGACTTCTGTGCAATACATTGTCTGCACCTGCATTTTTCAAGAGGAAGATTGTCAACATAGGAGGAAGATCATCAACATTGTTTGAGCATATGGAAGTAATTTTCGCCCGTAACATTTCCCTCAAAAAAGTAAGCTCCTACCAACTTGCATTCATGGATGGTACACCAAACTACAACCTTAGGATTAGTTTGTGAGTGGCCTTTGGTTATTCAATTGGAGCTGGTATCATTCCAATACCGACAATTGCCAATTAAAAGAACCATTCAATTAAAAGCAGGCCTCATCACTGAATACAATATATGACAGCAAAGTGGGGTGCACACTTAACGTGTGTAATACCAATTCACACAATTCCATTTGTCACTCAGTGTCATCTCCATGAAATTCCTGAAGCAATTGTGCTTTGTACGGATGGAATTTGTCGAATTTCAAAATCGTTGCAGCAGACATTTGGCTAAAACTAACTTCCTGGACAAGTTTCCTAAAAGATTTTTGGGGACTCCTGTTAATGGTTTCAAGAATTTCATCACCTGTTGATGTCCAAGGATGACTACTATGTGGCTTGTCAAACACTACCTGTCATCTTTAAATGGTCAAGTAGTTTTCCAACAAATTGCTTATAGGGTTTGTTTTTTTATCAGGATGCTTTTGGTGAAATATCTTGCCCACTTCCTTCTGGCTTTTGACCACTGCATGTAACAGCACAAGTTCTGCCTTCTCTTGTGGTGTGTAGGCACTCATTTTTCAATATCTACAAAATAAAATTAATCAATGATATCAATAATAACATAATATACCCTATGAGTACAGACTTTTGTAACACCCTGCATACATAACTTTAAACATTAATTCATAAAGTCAGCAAATGGCAATGTGCATAAAATAATTCCATTATAAAGTGAAATACAATGTTCAAATGAAATACAATGTACAAAGTGAAATGAAATTTAATGTTCAATTTAATGTTTAATTCAATAATAAAATATTGTTATTTAGATGCATTGTTACTTAGACATTTGTAGATAATGATGCCAAATATTTAAAATGTTAATAATTCATTTTTTTAATGAAACCATAACAAATTTAATTTAAATAATTAAAGAAAGTGTGGTGAGAGTGGACATCTAATATAAATGGACAAGGATTGGGAAGACAGTATTCTGGAACCTATTATTTATTTTATTTTATTTTTTTTGCTTAAATAGACAAAAATGTGATTCATCTAACTTATTTTTAGGCATTTTTTTTTTTTTTTTTTTTTTAATATTTTTGCTTCAAGTTTTGAATTTGATGTTAAAATTAGACTATTCCATTTCGTAGCAGAGTGGTCAGGAGTGGGACTCCTGATCACTTATCCCCATGCCAACTTTTTCGAAAAGTTGTGAAGGTCAGGAGTGGTTCCACTCTGACCTTCACAACTTTTCGAAAATGTTGGCATGGGGATAAGTAAGTAATCCACCCTTGTAGCTTTTAAAAGTGTCATTGTGACAGCTCAATTATATAAAATGCTCTTGGGGTCCCTCCCAAATCCAGCCTACACCTATACTTGTACATATATGCCACATTAGTGAAACTGTCAAAGGTGCCATCAAAGTTCTTATAAAGTTATATGCAACTTCGGGTATCGTAATGCACCTTTAGGTTTTAACCAATCCAAACTACGGGAGAGGCTAAACATCAACGTGCCATCTCCAATACTCATATTCTAACTTAGCAATGACAATTGAAACACAAATTTACCAGATTCAAGTAGCGATCTATCTTCACATATTTTAAGAATTCCAACGACAGTTTGTGGTAACGAAAAAATTGAACAACAAAATACGCTGACATGATGCTTTACAAACGAACTAGAGGTAGGTCACAGTTGGAACTTATGATGAAAAAATTGAACTCACTGAAATTTTACCCGAACTAATTAATAAAAAAATCCTGATACATCGCCAACATGACCAAAGAATTTTTTCCGCTTTATGCTAATCATGTTTCACAGCTAACATACTAGTGCCGCACTTATCAGGTCTGTGGAGGCGTATACGACCTCGATGTGGCAATGTGCTTATTTTCTTACGCATATGTTATCTCAGCAAGCCTTATCTATTTAAAATTTTATTATGATTAACCAGAATCAAATTTGCAGATCCAAGGTAAAATATTCGTACATGAGCCTTTAGGCGTCTACTACTTGGGCGCTTAAAATGTGGGCGTCAGCTGTCGGAGTGAACGCCTCCCAAACAGCAAACTACATGTAGCGTTCATAACGTCAGATCGATCGTTTCAAAAGTTGCATTGGATACCACCATCGAATCACATTTTCTATTGTCAGATTACAGATGGATGTTGTTCAAGTTGGATGTATGGCGTATTTATGTACACAATTGATTGCGAGTAGAAAGAGAAAACGACGATGGTGGATTCATCCAGCAAATTCAAATAGGTTAACAACAGGACAGTTTTATATTACGTTTGAAACACACAGGAATTCTCCCGATAAGTTTTTTTTATTTTACAGGATGTCGACAAAGAGTTTTGATGAACTTCTAACTTTAATTAGTGAAAAAATCGCAAAAGTCGATACCGTGATGCGGAAATCAATACAGCCTGTCGAGAGACTCGCTGTTACATTAAGGTAAGTAAAAAAATAATAATAAATAAATAAAAACATTTGAAGAAAAATTTTA